>NC_085068.1:9523765-9593765 GCF_963662255.1 Cinclus cinclus | reverse complement strand
ACGTTTGGGCCTCCGATGGCAGCCAGGTTTGGAGGAGGGGGCAGCTTTGGTCTGGGAGAAATCCTCGTCCTTATGGAATTTTTGTAGCAAAAGCCCGGGACGGGACACAGGCAAGTTGGTTTTGAAAGGAGTCACTTTTCCCCAAGAAGCCAAACTCAAGAGCCCACTTGGCAGGTGTCATTTTGTAGGGCACGTTTGGGCCTCCGATGGCAGCCAGGTTTGGAGGAGGGGGCAGCTTTGGCCTGGGAGAAATCCTCGTCCTTATGGAATTTTTGGAGGCAAAAGCCCAGGACGGGCCGCAGGCAAGTTAGGCAAGTTGGCTCCGAAAGGAGGCACTTTTCCCCAAGAAGCCAAACTCAAGAACCCTCAATGCAGATGTCATTTTGTGGGGCGCGTTTGGGCCTCTGATGGCAGCCAGGTTTGGAGGAGGGGGCAGCTTTGGTCTGGGAGAAATCCTCGTCCTTCTGGAATTTTTGTAGCAAAAGCCCGGGACGGGACACAGGCAAGTTGGTTTTGAAAGGAGTCACTTTTCCCCAAGAAGCCAAACTCAAGAGCCCACTTGGCAGGTGTCATTTTGTAGGGCACGTTTGGGCCTCCGATGGCAGCCAGGTTTGGAGGAGGGGGCAGCTTTGGTCTGGGAGAAATCCTCGTCCTTCTGGAATTTTTGGAGGCAAAAGCCCAGGAAGGGCCGCAGGCAAGTTAGGCAAGTTGGCTCCGAAAGGAGGCACTTTTCCCCAAGAAGCCAAACTCAAGAGCCCACTTGGCAAATGTCATTTTGTAGGGCGCGTTTGGGCCTCCGATGGCAGCCAGGTTTGGAGGAGGGGGCAGCTTTGGTCTGGGAGAAATCCTCGTCCTTATGGAATTTTTGTAGCAAAAGCCCAGGACGGGCCGCAGGCAAGTTGGCTTTGAAAGGAGGCACTTTTCCTCAAGAAGCCAAACTCAAGAGCCCGCTTGGCAGATGTCATTTTGTAGGGCGCGTTTGGGCCTCCGATGGCAGCCAGGTTTGGAGGAGGGGGCAGCTTTAGTCTGGGAGAAATCCTCGTCCTTCTGGAATTTTTGTAGGCAGAAGCCCTGCATGGGCCGCCGGCAAGTTGACTCCGAAAGGAGGCACTTTTCCCCGGGAAGCCAAACTCAAGAACCCTCAATGCAGGTGTCATTTTGTAGGGCGCGTTTGGTCCTCCGATGGCAGCCAGGTTTGGAGGAGGGGGCAGCTTTGGTCTGGGAGAAATCCTCGTCCTTCTGGAATTTTTGTACTCAAAAGCCCAGGACGGGCCGCAGGCAAGTTAGGCAAGTTGGCTCCGAAAGGAGGCACTTTTCCCCAAGAAGCCAAACACAAGAACCCACAATGCAGATGTCATTTTGTAGGGCGCGTTTGGGCCTCCGATGGCAGCCAGGTTTGGAGGAGGGGGCAGCTTTGTTCTGGGAGAAATCCTCGACCTTATGGAATTTTTGTAGGCAAAAGCCCTGCATGGGCCGCCGGCAAGTTGACTCCGAAAGGAGGCACTTTCCCCCAAGAAGCCAAACTCAAGAGCCCACTTGGCAGGTGTCATTTTGTAGGGCGCGTTTGGGCCTCCGATGGCAGCCAGGTTTGGAGGAGGGGGCAGCTTTGGTCTGGGAGAAATCCTCGTCCTTATGGAATTTTTGTAGGCAAAACCCCTGCATGAGCCGCAGGCAAGTTGACTCCGAAAGGAGGCACTTTTCCCCAGAAAGCCAAACTCAAGAGCCCACTTGGCAGATGTCATTTTGTAGGGCGCGTTTGGGCCTCCGATGGCAGCCAGGTTTGGAGGAGGGGGCAGCTTTGGTCTGGGAGAAATCCTCGTCCTTATGGAATTTTTGTAGGCAAAAGCCCAGGACCGGCCGCAGGCAAGTTGGCTTTGAAAGGAGGCACTTCCACCCAAGAAGCCAAACTCAAGAGCCCACTTGGCAGGTGTCATTTTGTAGGGCACGTTTGGGCCTCCAATGGCAGCCAGGTTTGGAGGAGGGGGCAGCTTTGGTCTGGGAGAAATCCTCGTCCTTATGGAATTTTTGGAGGCAAAAGCCCTGCATGGGCCGCAGGCAAGTTGACTCCGAAAGGAGGCACTTTTCCCCAGGAAGCCAAACTCAAGAACCCTCAATGCAGGTGTAATTTTGTGGGGCGCGTTTGGGCCTCCGATGGCAGCCAGGTTTGGAGGAGGGGGCAGCTTTGGTCTGGGAGAAATCCTCGTCCTTCTGGAATTTTTGTAGGCAAAAGCCCTGCATGTGCCGCAGGCAAGTTGACTCCGAAAGGAGGCACTTTTCCCCAGGAAGCCAAACTCAAGAACCCTCAATGCAGGTGTCATTTTGTGGGGCGCGTTTGGGCCTCCGATGGCAGCCAGGTTTGGAGGAGGGGGCAGCTTTGGTCTGGGAGAAATCCTCGTCCTTATGGAATTTTTGGAGGCAAAAGCCCTGCATGGGCCGCCGGCAAGTTGACTCCGAAAGGAGGCACTTTTCCTCAAGAAGCCAAACTCAAGAGCCCGCTTGGCAGATGTCATTTTGTAGGGCGCGTTTGGGCCTCCGATGGCAGCCAGGTTTGGCGGAGGGGGCAGCTTTGGTCTGGGAGGAATCCTCGTCCTTATGGAATTTTTGTAGGCAAAAGCCCTGCATGGGCCGCCGGCAAGTTGACTCCGAAAGGAGGCAATTTTCCCCAAGAAGCCAAACTCAAGAGCCCACTTGGCAGGTGTCATTTTGTAGGGCGCGTTTGGGCCTCCGATGGCAGCCAGGTTTGGAGGAGGGGGCAGCTTTGGTCTGGGAGAAATCCTCGTCCTTCTGGAATTTTTGTAGGCAAAAGCCCTGCATGGGCCGCAGGCAAGTTGACTCCGAAAGGAGGCACTTTTCCCCAGGAAGCCAAACTCAAGAACCCTCAATGCAGGTGTCATTTTGTGGGGCGCGTTTGGGCCTCCGATGGCAGCCAGGTTTGGAGGAGGGGGCAGCTTTGGTCTGGGAGAAATCCTCGTCCTTATGGAATTTTTGTAGGCAAAAGCCCAGGACGGGCCGCAGGCAAGTTGGCTTTGAAAGGAGGTACTTCCACCCAAGAAGCCAAACTCAAGAGCCCACTTGGCAGATGTCATTTTGTAGGGCACTTTTGGGCCTCCGATGGCAGCCAGGTTTGGAGGAGGGGGCAGCTTTGGTCTGGGAGAAATCCTCGTCCTTCTGGAATTTTTGTAGCAAAAGCCCGGGATGGGACACAGGCAAGTTGGTTTTGAAAGGAGTCACTTTTCCCCAAGAAGCCAAACTCAAGAGCCCACTTGGCAGGTGTCATTTTGTAGGGCACGTTTGGGCCTCCGATGGCAGCCAGGTTTGGAGGAGGGGGCAGCTTTGGCCTGGGAGAAATCCTCGTCCTTCTGGAATTTTTGTAGGCAAAAGCCCAGGACGGGCCGCAGGCAAGTTGGCTTTGAAAGGAGGCACTTTTCCTCAAGAAGCCAAACTCAAGAGCCCGCTTGGCAAATGTCATTTTGTAGGGCGCGTTTGGGCCTCCGATGGCAGCCAGGTTTGGAGGAGGGGGCAGCTTTGGTCTGGGAGAAATCCTCGTCCTTATGGAATTTTTGTAGCAAAAGCCCAGGACGGGCCGCAGGCAAGTTGGCTTTGAAAGGAGGCACTTTTCCTCAAGAAGCCAAACTCAAGAGCCCGCTTGGCAGATGTCATTTTGTAGGGCGCGTTTGGGCCTCCGATGGCAGCCAGGTTTGGAGGAGGGGGCAGCTTTAGTCTGGGAGAAATCCTCGTCCTTCTGGAATTTTTGTAGGCAGAAGCCCTGCATGGGCCGCCGGCAAGTTGACTCCGAAAGGAGGCACTTTTCCCCGGGAAGCCAAACTCAAGAACCCTCAATGCAGGTGTCATTTTGTAGGGCGCGTTTGGTCCTCCGATGGCAGCCAGGTATGGAGGAGGGGCCAGCTTTGGTCTGGGAGAAATCCTCGTCTTTATGGAATTTCTGGAGGCAAAAGACCAGGACGGGCCGCAGGCAAGTTGGCTTTGAAAGGAGGCACTTTTCCCCAAGAAGCCAAACTCAAGAGCCCACTTGGCAGATGTCATTTTGTAGGGCGCGTTTGGGCCTCCGATGGCAGCCAGGTTTGGAGGAGGGAGCAGCTTTGGTCTGGGAGAAATCCTCGTCCTTATGGAATTTTTGTAGGCAAAAGCCCAGCACAGGCCGCAGGCTAGTTAGGCAAGTTGGCTCCGAAAGGAGGCACTTTTCCCCAAGAGGCCAAACTCAAGAGCCCGCTTGGCAGATGTCATTTTGTAGGGCGCGTTTGGGCCTCCGATGGCAGC
The DNA here is from genome assembly GCF_963662255.1 of Cinclus cinclus. NCBI lineage: Eukaryota > Metazoa > Chordata > Aves > Passeriformes > Cinclidae > Cinclus > Cinclus cinclus. The sequence continues at coordinate 9,589,487 of NC_085068.1, read as the reverse complement.
CAGGTTTGGCGGAGGGGGCAGCTTTCGTCTGGGAGGAATCCTCGTCCTTATGGAATTTTTGTAGCAATCGTCCGGGACGGGACGCAGGCAAGTTGGTTTTGAAAGGAGTCACTTTTCCCCAAGAAGCCAAACTCAAGAGCCCACTTGGCAGATGTCATTTTGTAGGGCGCGTTTGGGCCTCCGATGGCAGCCAGGTTTGGAGGAGGGAGCAGCTTTGGTCTGGGAGAAATCCTCGTCCTTCTGGAATTTTTGTAGGCAAAAGCCCAGGACGGGCCGCAGGCAAGTTAGGCAAGTTGGCTTTGAAAGGAGGCACTTTTCCCCAAGAAGCCAAACTCAAGAGCCCACTTGGCAGGTGTCATTTTGTAGGGCACGTTTGGGCCTCCGATGGCAGCCAGGTTTGGAGGAGGGGGCAGCTTTGGCCTGGGAGAAATCCTCGTCCTTCTGGAATTTTTGGAGGCAAAAGCCCAGGAAGGGCCGCAGGCAAGTTGGGCAAGTTGGCTCCGAAAGGAGGCACTTTTCCCCAAGAAGCCAAACTCAAGAGCCCACTTGGCAAATGTCATTTTGTAGGGCGCGTTTGGGCCTCCGATGGCAGCCAGGTTTGGAGGAGGGGGCAGCTTTGTTCTGGGAGAAATCCTCGTCCTTATGGAATTTTTGTAGGCAAAAGCCCTGCATGGGCCGCCGGCAAGTTGACTCCGAAAGGAGGCACTTTTCCCCAAGAAGCCAAACTCAAGAGCCCACTTGGCAGGTGTCATTTTGTAGGGCGCGTTTGGGCCTCCGATGGCAGCCAGGTTTGGAGGAGGGGGCAGCTTTGGTCTGGGAGAAATCCTCGTCCTTATGGAATTTTTGTAGGCAAAAGCCCAGAATGGGCCGCAGGCTAGTTAGGCAAGTTGGCTTTGAAAGGAGGCACTTTTCCGCAAGAAGCCAAACTCAAGAGCCCACTTGGCAGGTGTCATTTTGTAGGGCGCGTTTGGGCCTCCGATGGCAGCCAGGTTTGGAGGAGGGGGCAGCTTTGGTCTGGGAGAAATCCTCGTCCTTATGGAATTTTTGCAGTATAAAGCCCAGCACGGGCTGCAGGCAAGTTGGCTTTGAAAGGAGGCACTTTCCCCCAAGAAGCCAAACTCAAGAGCCCACTTGGCAGATGTCATTTTGTAGGGCGCGTTTGGGCCACCGATGGCAGCTAGGTTTGGAGGAGGGGGCAGCTTTGGTCTGGGAGAAATCCTCGTCCTTATGGAATTTTTGTAGGCAAAAGCCCAGAATGTGCTGCAGGCTAGTTAGGCAAGTTGGCTTTGAAAGGAGGCACTTTTCCCCAAGAAGCCAAACTCAAGAGCCCACTTGGCAGATGTCATTTTGTAGGGCGCGTTTGGGCCTCCGATGGCAGCCAGGTTTGGAGGAGGGGGCAGCTTTGGTCTGGGAGAAATCCTCGTCCTTATGGAATTTTTGTAGGCAAAAGCCCGGGACGGGACACAGGCAAGTTGGTTTTGAAAGGAGTCACTTTTCCCCAAGAAGCCAAACTCAAGAGCCCACTTGGCAGGTGTCATTTTGTAGGGCACGTTTGGGCCTCCGATGGCAGCCAGGTTTGGAGGAGGGGGCAGCTTTGGCCTGGGAGAAATCCTCGTCCTTATGGAATTTTTGGAAGCAAAAGCCCAGGACAGGCCGCAGGCAAGTTAGGCAAGTTGGCTTTGAAAGGAGGCACTTTTCCCCAAGAAGCCAAACTCAAGAACCCACAATGCAGATGTCATTTTGTAGGGCGCGTTTGGGCCTCCGATGGCAGCCAGGTTTGGAGGAGGGGGCAGCTTTCTTCTGGGAGAAATCCTCGTCCTTATGGAATTTTTGTAGGCAAAAGCCCAGGACGGGACGCAGGCTAGTTAGGCAAGTTGGCTCCGAAAGGAGGCACTTTTCCCCAAGAAGCCAAACTCAAGAGCCCACTTGGCAGGTGTCATTTGGTAGGGCGCGTTTCGGCCTCCGATGGCAGCCAGGTTTGGAGGAGGGGGCAGCTTTGGTCTGGGAGAAATCCTCGTCCTTATGGAATTTTTGGAGGCAAAAGCCCAGAATGGGCCGCAGGCAAGTTGGCTTTGAAAGGAGGCACTTTTCCCCAAGAAGCCAAACTCAAGAGCCCGCTTGGCAGATGTCATTTTGTAGGGCGCGTTTGGGCCTCCGATGGCAGCCAGGTTTGGCGGAGGGGGCAGCTTTGGTCTGGGAGGAATCCTCGTCCTTATGGAATTTTTGTAGCAAACGTCCGGGACGGGATGCAGGCAAGTTGGTTTTGAAAGGAGTCACTTTTCCCCAAGAAGCCAAACTCAAGAACCCACTTGGCAGGTGTCATTTTGTAGGGCGCGTTTGGGCCTCCGATGGCAGCCAGGTTTGGAGGAGGGAGCAGCTTTGGTCTGGGAGAAATCCTTGTCCATCTGGAATTTTTGTAGGCAAAAGCCCAGGACGGGCCGCAGGCAAGTTAGGCAAGTTGGCTTTGAAAGGAGGCACTTTTCCCCAAGAAGCCAAACTCAAGAACCCACAATGCAGATGTCATTTTGTAGGGTGCGTTAGGGCCTCCGATGGCAGCCAGGTTTGGAGGAGGGGGCAGCTTTGGTCTGGGAGAAATCCTCGTCCTTCTGGAATTTTTGTACTCAAAAGCCCAGGACGGGCCGCAGGCAAGTTAGGCAAGTTGGCTCCGAAAGGAGGCACTTTTCCCCAAGAAGCCAAACTCAAGAACCCACAATGCAGATGTCATTTTGTAGGGCGCGTTTGGGCCTCCGATGGCAGCCAGGTTTGGAGGAGGGGGCAGCTTTCTTCTGGGAGAAATCCTCGTCCTTATGGAATTTTTGTAGGCAAAAGCCCAGGACGGGCCGCAGGCAAGTTGGCTTTGAAAGGAGGCACTTTCCCCCAAGAAGCCAAACTCAAGAGCCCACTTGGCAGGTGTCATTTTGTAGGGCGCGTTTGGGCCTCCGATGGCAGCCAGGTTTGGAGGAGGGGGCAGCTTTGGCCTGGGAGAAATCCTCGTCCTTCTGGAATTTTTGGAGGCAAAAGCCCAGGACGGGCCGCAGGCAAGTTAGGCAAGTTGGCTTTGAAAGGAGGCACTTTTCCCCAAGAAGCCAAACTCCAGAGCCCACTTGGCAGATGTCATTTTGTGGGGCGAGTTTGGGCCTCCGATGGCAGCCAGGTTTGGAGGAGGGGGCAGCTTTGGTCTGGGAGGAATCCTCGTCCTTATGGAATTTTTGGAGGCAAAAGCCCTACATGGGCCGCCGGCAAGTTGACTCCGAAAGGAGGCACTTTTCCCCAAGAAGCCAAACTCAAGAGCCCGCTTGGCAGATGTCATTTTGTAGGGCGCGTTTGGTCCTCCGATGGCAGCCAGGTTTGGCGGAGGGGGCAGCTTTGGTCTGGGAGAAATCCTCGTCCTTATGGAATTTTTGTAACAAACGTCCGGGACGGGACGCAGGCAAGTTGGTTTTGAAAGGAGTCACTTTTCCCCAAGAAGCCAAACTCAAGAGCCCACTTGGCAGATGTCATTTTGTAGGGCGCGTTTGGGCCTCCGATGGCAGCCAGGTTTGGAGGAGGGGGCAGCTTTGGTCTGGGAGAAATCCTCGTCCTTCTGGAATTTTTGGAGGCAAAAGCCCAGGACCGTGTGCAGAGTAGTTGGCTTTGAAAGGAGGCACTTTTCCCCAAGAAGCCAAACTCAAGAACCCTCAATGCAGATGTTATTTTGTGGGGCGCGTTTGGGCCTCCGATGGCAGCCAGGTTTGGAGGAGGGGGTAGCTTTGGTCTGGGAGAAATCCTCGTCCTTATGGAATTTTTGTAGGCAAAAGCCCAGGACGGGAGGCAGGCAAGTAGGCTTCGAAAGGAGGCACATTTCCCCAAGAAGCCAAACTCAAGAGCCCACTTGGCAGGTGTCATTTTTTAGGGCACGTTTGGGCCTCCGATGGCAGCCAGGTTTGGAGGAGGGGGCAGCTTTGGTCTGGGAGAAATCCTCGTCCTTCTGGAATTTTTGTAGGCAAAAGCCATGCATGGGCCGCAGGCAAGTTGACTCCGAAAGGAGGCACTTTTCCCCAGGAAGCCAAACTCAAGAACCCTCAATGCAGGTGTCATTTTGTGGGGCGCGTTTGGTCCTCCGATAGCAGCCAGGTTTGGAGGAGGGGGCAGCTTTGGTCTGGGAGAAATCCTCGTCCTTATGGAAATTTTGTAGTCTAAAGCCCAGCACTGGCCGCAGGCTAGTTAGGCAAGTTGGCTTTGAAAGGAGGTACTTCCACCCAAGAAGCCAAACTCAAGGGCCCTCAATGCAGATGTCATTTTGTAGGGCGCGTTTGGGCCTCCGATGGCAGCAAGGTTTGGAGGAGGGGGCAGCTTTGGTCTGGGAGAAATCCTCGTCCTTATGGAATTTTTGTAGGCAAAAGCCCAGGACGCGACGCAGGCAAGTTGGCTTTGAAAGGAGGTACTTCCACCCAAGAAGCCAAACTCAAGAGCCCACTTGGCAAATGTCATTTTGTAGGGCGCGTTTGGGCCTCCGATGATAGCCAGGTTTGGAGGAGGGGGCAGCTTTGGTCTGGGAGAAATCCTCGTCCTTATGGAATTTTTGTAGGCAAAAGCCCTGCATGGGCCGCAGGCAAGTTGACTCCGAAAGGAGGCACTTTTCCCCAGAAAGCCAAACTCAAGAGCCCACTTGACAGATGTCATTTTGTAGGGCGCGTTTGGGCCTCCGATGGCAGCCAGGTTTGGAGGAGGGGGCAGCTTTGGTCTGGGAGAAATCCTCGTCCTTATGGAATTTTTGTAGCAAAAGCCCGGGACGGGACACAGGCAAGTTGGTTTTGAAAGGAGCCACTTTTCCCCAAGAAGCCAAACTCAAGAGCCCACTTGGCAGGTGTCATTTTGTAGGGCGCGTTTGGGCCTCCGATGACAGCCAGGTTTGGAGGAGGGGGCAGCTTTGGTCTGGGAGAAATCCTCGTCCTTATGGAATTTTTGGAGGCAAAAACCCCGCATGGGCCGCAGGCAAGTTAGGCAAGTTGGCTTTGAAAGGAGGCACTTTTCCCCAAGAAGCCAAACTCAAGAACCCACAATGCAGATGTCATTTTGTAGGGCGCGTTTGGGCCTCCGATGGCAGCCAGGTTTGGAGGAGGGGGCAGCTTTGGTCTGGGAGAAATCCTCGTCCTTATGGAATTTTTGTAGCAAAAGCCCAGGACGGGACGCAGGCAAGTTAGGCAAGTTGGCTCCGAAAGGAGGCACTTTTCCCCAAGAAGCCAAACTCAAGAACCCACAATGCAGATGTCATTTTGTAGGGCGCGTTTGGGCCTCCGATGGCAGCCAGGTTTGGAGGAGGGGGCAGCTTTCTTCTGGGAGAAATCCTCGTCCTTATGGAATTTTTGTAGGCAAAAGCCCAGGACGGGACGCAGGCTAGTTAGGCAAGTTGGCTTTGAAAGGAGGCACTTTTCCCCAAGAAGCCAAACTCAAGAGCCCACTTGGCAGGTGTCATTTTGTAGGGCGCGTTTGGGCCTCCGATGGCAGCCAGGTTTGGAGGAGGGGGCAGCTTTGGTCTGGGAGAAATCCTCGTCCTTATGGAATTTTTGGAGGCAAAAGCCCTGCATGGGCCGCCGGCAAGTTGACTCCGAAAGGAGGCACTTTTCCCCAAGAAGCCAAACTCAAGAGCCCGCTTGGCAGATGTCATTTTGTAGGGCGCGTTTGGGCCTCCGATGGCAGCCAGGTTTGGCGGAGGGGGCAGCTTTGGTCTGGGAGGAATCCTCGTCCTTATGGAATTTTTGTAGCAAACGTCCGGGACGGGATGCAGGCAAGTTGGTTTTGAAAGGAGTCACTTTTCCCCAAGAAGCCAAACTCAAGAACCCACTTGGCAGATGTCATTTTGTAGGGCGCGTTTGGGCCTCCGATGGCAGCCAGGTTTGGAGGAGGGAGCAGCTTTGGTCTGGGAGAAATCCTTGTCCATCTGGAATTTTTGTAGGCAAAAGCCCAGGACGGGCCGCAGGCAAGTTAGGCAAGTTGGCTTTGAAAGGAGGCACTTTTCCCCAAGAAGCCAAACTCAAGAACCCACAATGCAGATGTCATTTTGTAGGGTGCGTTAGGGCCTCCGATGGCAGCCAGGTTTGGAGGAGGGGGCAGCTTTGGTCTGGGAGAAATCCTCGTCCTTCTGGAATTTTTGTACTCAAAAGCCCAGGACGGGCCGCAGGCAAGTTAGGCAAGTTGGCTCCGAAAGGAGGCACTTTTCCCCAAGAAGCCAAACTCAAGAACCCACAATGCAGATGTCATTTTGTAGGGCGCGTTTGGGCCTCCGATGGCAGCCAGGTTTGGAGGAGGGGGCAGCTTTCTTCTGGGAGAAATCCTCGTCCTTATGGAATTTTTGTAGGCAAAAGCCCAGGACGGGCCGCAGGCAAGTTGGCTTTGAAAGGAGGCACTTTCCCCCAAGAAGCCAAACTCAAGAGCCCACTTGGCAGGTGTCATTTTGTAGGGCGCGTTTGGGCCTCCGATGGCAGCCAGGTTTGGAGGAGGGGGCAGCTTTGGCCTGGGAGAAATCCTCGTCCTTCTGGAATTTTTGGAGGCAAAAGCCCAGGACGGGCCGCAGGCTAGTTAGGCAAGTTGGCTTTGAAAGGAGGCACTTTTCCCCAAGAAGCCAAACTCCAGAGCCCACTTGGCAGATGTCATTTTGTGGGGCGAGTTTGGGCCTCCGATGGCAGCCAGGTTTGGAGGAGGGGGCAGCTTTGGTCTGGGAGGAATCCTCGTCCTTATGGAATTTTTGGAGGCAAAAGCCCTACATGGGCCGCCGGCAAGTTGACTCCGAAAGGAGGCACTTTTCCCCAAGAAGCCAAACTCAAGAGCCCGCTTGGCAGATGTCATTTTGTAGGGCGCGTTTGGTCCTCCGATGGCAGCCAGGTTTGGAGGAGGGGGCAGCTTTGGTCTGGGAGAAATCCTCGTCCTTATGGAAATTTTGTAGTCTAAAGCCCAGCACTGGCCGCAGGCTAGTTAGGCAAGTTGGCTTTGAAAGGAGGTACTTCCACCCAAGAAGCCAAACTCAAGGGCCCTCAATGCAGATGTCATTTTGTAGGGCGCGTTTGGGCCTCCGATGGCAGCAAGGTTTGGAGGAGGGGGCAGCTTTGGTCTGGGAGAAATCCTCGTCCTTATGGAATTTTTGTAGGCAAAAGCCCAGGACGCGACGCAGGCAAGTTGGCTTTGAAAGGAGGTACTTCCACCCAAGAAGCCAAACTCAAGAGCCCACTTGGCAAATGTCATTTTGTAGGGCGCGTTTGGGCCTCCGATGATAGCCAGGTTTGGAGGAGGGGGCAGCTTTGGTCTGGGAGAAATCCTCGTCCTTATGGAATTTTTGTAGGCAAAAGCCCTGCATGGGCCGCAGGCAAGTTGACTCCGAAAGGAGGCACTTTTCCCCAGAAAGCCAAACTCAAGAGCCCACTTGACAGATGTCATTTTGTAGGGCGCGTTTGGGCCTCCGATGGCAGCCAGGTTTGGAGGAGGGGGCAGCTTTGGTCTGGGAGAAATCCTCGTCCTTATGGAATTTTTGTAGCAAAAGCCCGGGACGGGACACAGGCAAGTTGGTTTTGAAAGGAGCCACTTTTCCCCAAGAAGCCAAACTCAAGAGCCCACTTGGCAGGTGTCATTTTGTAGGGCGCGTTTGGGCCTCCGATGACAGCCAGGTTTGGAGGAGGGGGCAGCTTTGGTCTGGGAGAAATCCTCGTCCTTATGGAATTTTTGGAGGCAAAAACCCCGCATGGGCCGCAGGCAAGTTAGGCAAGTTGGCTTTGAAAGGAGGCACTTTTCCCCAAGAAGCCAAACTCAAGAACCCACAATGCAGATGTCATTTTGTAGGGCGCGTTTGGGCCTCCGATGGCAGCCAGGTTTGGAGGAGGGGGCAGCTTTGGTCTGGGAGAAATCCTCGTCCTTATGGAATTTTTGTAGCAAAAGCCCAGGACGGGACGCAGGCAAGTTAGGCAAGTTGGCTCCGAAAGGAGGCACTTTTCCCCAAGAAGCCAAACTCAAGAACCCACAATGCAGATGTCATTTTGTAGGGCGCGTTTGGGCCTCCGATGGCAGCCAGGTTTGGAGGAGGGGGCAGCTTTCTTCTGGGAGAAATCCTCGTCCTTATGGAATTTTTGTAGGCAAAAGCCCAGGACGGGACGCAGGCTAGTTAGGCAAGTTGGCTTTGAAAGGAGGCACTTTTCCCCAAGAAGCCAAACTCAAGAGCCCACTTGGCAGGTGTCATTTTGTAGGGCGCGTTTGGGCCTCCGATGGCAGCCAGGTTTGGAGGAGGGGGCAGCTTTGGTCTGGGAGAAATCCTCGTCCTTATGGAATTTTTGGAGGCAAAAGCCCTGCATGGGCCGCCGGCAAGTTGACTCCGAAAGGAGGCACTTTTCCCCAAGAAGCCAAACTCAAGAGCCCGCTTGGCAGATGTCATTTTGTAGGGCGCGTTTGGGCCTCCGATGGCAGCCAGGTTTGGCGGAGGGGGCAGCTTTGGTCTGGGAGGAATCCTCGTCCTTATGGAATTTTTGTAGCAAACGTCCGGGACGGGATGCAGGCAAGTTGGTTTTGAAAGGAGTCACTTTTCCCCAAGAAGCCAAACTCAAGAACCCACTTGGCAGATGTCATTTTGTAGGGCGCGTTTGGGCCTCCGATGGCAGCCAGGTTTGGAGGAGGGAGCAGCTTTGGTCTGGGAGAAATCCTTGTCCATCTGGAATTTTTGTAGGCAAAAGCCCAGGACGGGCCGCAGGCAAGTTAGGCAAGTTGGCTTTGAAAGGAGGCACTTTTCCCCAAGAAGCCAAACTCAAGAACCCACAATGCAGATGTCATTTTGTAGGGTGCGTTAGGGCCTCCGATGGCAGCCAGGTTTGGAGGAGGGGGCAGCTTTGGTCTGGGAGAAATCCTCGTCCTTCTGGAATTTTTGTACTCAAAAGCCCAGGACGGGCCGCAGGCAAGTTAGGCAAGTTGGCTCCGAAAGGAGGCACTTTTCCCCAAGAAGCCAAACTCAAGAACCCACAATGCAGATGTCATTTTGTAGGGCGCGTTTGGGCCTCCGATGGCAGCCAGGTTTGGAGGAGGGGGCAGCTTTCTTCTGGGAGAAATCCTCGTCCTTATGGAATTTTTGTAGGCAAAAGCCCAGGACGGGCCGCAGGCAAGTTGGCTTTGAAAGGAGGCACTTTCCCCCAAGAAGCCAAACTCAAGAGCCCACTTGGCAGGTGTCATTTTGTAGGGCGCGTTTGGGCCTCCGATGGCAGCCAGGTTTGGAGGAGGGGGCAGCTTTGGCCTGGGAGAAATCCTCGTCCTTCTGGAATTTTTGGAGGCAAAAGCCCAGGACGGGCCGCAGGCTAGTTAGGCAAGTTGGCTTTGAAAGGAGGCACTTTTCCCCAAGAAGCCAAACTCCAGAGCCCACTTGGCAGATGTCATTTTGTGGGGCGAGTTTGGGCCTCCGATGGCAGCCAGGTTTGGAGGAGGGGGCAGCTTTGGTCTGGGAGGAATCCTCGTCCTTATGGAATTTTTGGAGGCAAAAGCCCTACATGGGCCGCCGGCAAGTTGACTCCGAAAGGAGGCACTTTTCCCCAAGAAGCCAAACTCAAGAGCCCGCTTGGCAGATGTCATTTTGTAGGGCGCGTTTGGGCCTCCGATGGCAGCCAGGTTTGGCGGAGGGGGCAGCTTTGGTCTGGGAGAAATCCTCGTCCTTATGGAATTTTTGTAACAAACGTCCGGGACGGGACGCAGGCTAGTTGGTTTTGAAAGGAGTCACTTTTCCCCAAGAAGCCAAACTCAAGAGCCCACTTGGCAGATGTCATTTTGTAGGGCGCGTTTGGGCCTCCGATGGCAGCCAGGTTTGGAGGAGGGGGCAGCTTTGGTCTGGGAGAAATCCTCGTCCTTCTGGAATTTTTGGAGGCAAAAGCCCAGGACCGTGTGCAGAGTAGTTGGCTTTGAAAGGAGGCACTTTTCCCCAAGAAGCCAAACTCAAGAACCCTCAATGCAGATGTTATTTTGTGGGGCGCGTTTGGGCCTCCGATGGCAGCCAGGTTTGGAGGAGGGGGTAGCTTTGGTCTGGGAGAAATCCTCGTCCTTATGGAATTTTTGTAGGCAAAAGCCCAGGACGGGAGGCAGGCAAGTAGGCTTCGAAAGGAGGCACATTTCCCCAAGAAGCCAAACTCAAGAGCCCACTTGGCAGGTGTCATTTTTTAGGGCACGTTTGGGCCTCCGATGGCAGCCAGGTTTGGAGGAGGGGGCAGCTTTGGTCTGGGAGAAATCCTCGTCCTTCTGGAATTTTTGTAGGCAAAAGCCCTGCATGGGCCGCAGGCAAGTTGACTCCGAAAGGAGGCACTTTTCCCCAGGAAGCCAAACTCAAGAACCCTCAATGCAGGTGTCATTTTGTGGGGCGCGTTTGGTCCTCCGATAGCAGCCAGGTTTGGAGGAGGGGGCAGCTTTGGTCTGGGAGAAATCCTCGTCCTTATGGAAATTTTGTAGTCTAAAGCCCAGCACTGGCCGCAGGCTAGTTAGGCAAGTTGGCTTTGAAAGGAGGTACTTCCACCCAAGAAGCCAAACTCAAGGGCCCTCAATGCAGATGTCATTTTGTAGGGCGCGTTTGGGCCTCCGATGGCAGCAAGGTTTGGAGGAGGGGGCAGCTTTGGTCTGGGAGAAATCCTCGTCCTTATGGAATTTTTGTAGGCAAAAGCCCAGGACGCGACGCAGGCAAGTTGGCTTTGAAAGGAGGTACTTCCACCCAAGAAGCCAAACTCAAGAGCCCACTTGGCAAATGTCATTTTGTAGGGCGCGTTTGGGCCTCCGATGATAGCCAGGTTTGGAGGAGGGGGCAGCTTTGGTCTGGGAGAAATCCTCGTCCTTATGGAATTTTTGTAGGCAAAAGCCCTGCATGGGCCGCAGGCAAGTTGACTCCGAAAGGAGGCACTTTTCCCCAGAAAGCCAAACTCAAGAGCCCACTTGACAGATGTCATTTTGTAGGGCGCGTTTGGGCCTCCGATGGCAGCCAGGTTTGGAGGAGGGGGCAGCTTTGGTCTGGGAGAAATCCTCGTCCTTATGGAATTTTTGTAGCAAAAGCCCGGGACGGGACACAGGCAAGTTGGTTTTGAAAGGAGCCACTTTTCCCCAAGAAGCCAAACTCAAGAGCCCACTTGGCAGGTGTCATTTTGTAGGGCGCGTTTGGGCCTCCGATGACAGCCAGGTTTGGAGGAGGGGGCAGCTTTGGTCTGGGAGAAATCCTCGTCCTTATGGAATTTTTGGAGGCAAAAACCCCGCATGGGCCGCAGGCAAGTTAGGCAAGTTGGCTTTGAAAGGAGGCACTTTTCCCCAAGAAGCCAAACTCAAGAACCCACAATGCAGATGTCATTTTGTAGGGCGCGTTTGGGCCTCCGATGGCAGCCAGGTTTGGAGGAGGGGGCAGCTTTGGTCTGGGAGAAATCCTCGTCCTTATGGAATTTTTGTAGCAAAAGCCCAGGACGGGACGCAGGCAAGTTAGGCAAGTTGGCTCCGAAAGGAGGCACTTTTCCCCAAGAAGCCAAACTCAAGAACCCACAATGCAGATGTCATTTTGTAGGGCGCGTTTGGGCCTCCGATGGCAGCCAGGTTTGGAGGAGGGGGCAGCTTTCTTCTGGGAGAAATCCTCGTCCTTATGGAATTTTTGTAGGCAAAAGCCCAGGACGGGACGCAGGCTAGTTAGGCAAGTTGGCTTTGAAAGGAGGCACTTTTCCCCAAGAAGCCAAACTCAAGAGCCCACTTGGCAGGTGTCATTTTGTAGGGCGCGTTTGGGCCTCCGATGGCAGCCAGGTTTGGAGGAGGGGGCAGCTTTGGTCTGGGAGAAATCCTCGTCCTTATGGAATTTTTGGAGGCAAAAGCCCTGCATGGGCCGCCGGCAAGTTGACTCCGAAAGGAGGCACTTTTCCCCAAGAAGCCAAACTCAAGAGCCCGCTTGGCAGATGTCATTTTGTAGGGCGCGTTTGGGCCTCCGATGGCAGCCAGGTTTGGCGGAGGGGGCAGCTTTGGTCTGGGAGGAATCCTCGTCCTTATGGAATTTTTGTAGCAAACGTCCGGGACGGGATGCAGGCAAGTTGGTTTTGAAAGGAGTCACTTTTCCCCAAGAAGCCAAACTCAAGAACCCACTTGGCAGATGTCATTTTGTAGGGCGCGTTTGGGCCTCCGATGGCAGCCAGGTTTGGAGGAGGGAGCAGCTTTGGTCTGGGAGAAATCCTTGTCCATCTGGAATTTTTGTAGGCAAAAGCCCAGGACGGGCCGCAGGCAAGTTAGGCAAGTTGGCTTTGAAAGGAGGCACTTTTCCCCAAGAAGCCAAACTCAAGAACCCACAATGCAGATGTCATTTTGTAGGGTGCGTTAGGGCCTCCGATGGCAGCCAGGTTTGGAGGAGGGGGCAGCTTTGGTCTGGGAGAAATCCTCGTCCTTCTGGAATTTTTGTACTCAAAAGCCCAGGACGGGCCGCAGGCAAGTTAGGCAAGTTGGCTCCGAAAGGAGGCACTTTTCCCCAAGAAGCCAAACTCAAGAACCCACAATGCAGATGTCATTTTGTAGGGCGCGTTTGGGCCTCCGATGGCAGCCAGGTTTGGAGGAGGGGGCAGCTTTCTTCTGGGAGAAATCCTCGTCCTTATGGAATTTTTGTAGGCAAAAGCCCAGGACGGGCCGCAGGCAAGTTGGCTTTGAAAGGAGGCACTTTCCCCCAAGAAGCCAAACTCAAGAGCCCACTTGGCAGGTGTCATTTTGTAGGGCGCGTTTGGGCCTCCGATGGCAGCCAGGTTTGGAGGAGGGGGCAGCTTTGGCCTGGGAGAAATCCTCGTCCTTCTGGAATTTTTGGAGGCAAAAGCCCAGGACGGGCCGCAGGCTAGTTAGGCAAGTTGGCTTTGAAAGGAGGCACTTTTCCCCAAGAAGCCAAACTCCAGAGCCCACTTGGCAGATGTCATTTTGTGGGGCGAGTTTGGGCCTCCGATGGCAGCCAGGTTTGGAGGAGGGGGCAGCTTTGGTCTGGGAGGAATCCTCGTCCTTATGGAATTTTTGGAGGCAAAAGCCCTACATGGGCCGCCGGCAAGTTGACTCCGAAAGGAGGCACTTTTCCCCAAGAAGCCAAACTCAAGAGCCCGCTTGGCAGATGTCATTTTGTAGGGCGCGTTTGGGCCTCCGATGGCAGCCAGGTTTGGCGGAGGGGGCAGCTTTGGTCTGGGAGAAATCCTCGTCCTTATGGAATTTTTGTAACAAACGTCCGGGACGGGACGCAGGCAAGTTGGTTTTGAAAGGAGTCACTTTTCCCCAAGAAGCCAAACTCAAGAGCCCACTTGGCAGATGTCATTTTGTAGGGCGCGTTTGGGCCTCCGATGGCAGCCAGGTTTGGAGGAGGGGGCAGCTTTGGTCTGGGAGAAATCCTCGTCCTTCTGGAATTTTTGGAGGCAAAAGCCCAGGACCGTGTGCAGAGTAGTTGGCTTTGAAAGGAGGCACTTTTCCCCAAGAAGCCAAACTCAAGAACCCTCAATGCAGATGTTATTTTGTGGGGCGCGTTTGGGCCTCCGATGGCAGCCAGGTTTGGAGGAGGGGGTAGCTTTGGTCTGGGAGAAATCCTCGTCCTTATGGAATTTTTGTAGGCAAAAGCCCAGGACGGGAGGCAGGCAAGTAGGCTTCGAAAGGAGGCACATTTCCCCAAGAAGCCAAACTCAAGAGCCCACTTGGCAGGTGTCATTTTTTAGGGCACGTTTGGGCCTCCGATGGCAGCCAGGTTTGGAGGAGGGGGCAGCTTTGGTCTGGGAGAAATCCTCGTCCTTATGGAAATTTGTAGGCAAAAGCCCTGCATGGGCCGCAGGCAAGTTGACTCCGAAAGGAGGCACTTTTCCCCAGGAAGCCAAACTCAAGAACCCTCAATGCAGGTGTCATTTTGTGGGGCGCGTTTGGTCCTCCGATAGCAGCCAGGTTTGGAGGAGGGGGCAGCTTTGGTCTGGGAGAAATCCTCGTCCTTATGGAAATTTTGTAGTCTAAAGCCCAGCACTGGCCGCAGGCTAGTTAGGCAAGTTGGCTTTGAAAGGAGGTACTTCCACCCAAGAAGCCAAACTCAAGGGCCCTCAATGCAGATGTCATTTTGTAGGGCGCGTTTGGGCCTCCGATGGCAGCAAGGTTTGGAGGAGGGGGCAGCTTTGGTCTGGGAGAAATCCTCGTCCTTATGGAATTTTTGTAGGCAAAAGCCCAGGACGCGACTCAGGCAAGTTGGCTTTGAAAGGAGGTACTTCCACCCAAGAAGCCAAACTCAAGAGCCCACTTGGCAAATGTCATTTTGTAGGGCGCGTTTGGGCCTCCGATGATAGCCAGGTTTGGAGGAGGGGGCAGCTTTGGTCTGGGAGAAATCCTCGTCCTTATGGAATTTTTGTAGGCAAAAGCCCTGCATGGGCCGCAGGCAAGTTGACTCCGAAAGGAGGCACTTTTCCCCAGAAAGCCAAACTCAAGAGCCCACTTGACAGATGTCATTTTGTAGGGCGCGTTTGGGCCTCCGATGGCAGCCAGGTTTGGAGGAGGGGGCAGCTTTGGTCTGGGAGAAATCCTCGTCCTTATGGAATTTTTGTAGCAAAAGCCCGGGACGGGACACAGGCAAGTTGGTTTTGAAAGGAGCCACTTTTCCCCAAGAAGCCAAACTCAAGAGCCCACTTGGCAGGTGTCATTTTGTAGGGCGCGTTTGGGCCTCCGATGACAGCCAGGTTTGGAGGAGGGGGCAGCTTTGGTCTGGGAGAAATCCTCGTCCTTATGGAATTTTTGGAGGCAAAAACCCCGCATGGGCCGCAGGCAAGTTAGGCAAGTTGGCTTTGAAAGGAGGCACTTTTCCCCAAGAAGCCAAACTCAAGAACCCACAATGCAGATGTCATTTTGTAGGGCGCGTTTGGGCCTCCGATGGCAGCCAGGTTTGGAGGAGGGGGCAGCTTTGGTCTGGGAGAAATCCTCGTCCTTATGGAATTTTTGTAGCAAAAGCCCAGGACGGGACGCAGGCAAGTTAGGCAAGTTGGCTCCGAAAGGAGGCACTTTTCCCCAAGAAGCCAAACTCAAGAACCCTCAATGCAGATGTCATTTTGTGGGGCGCGTTTGGGCCTCCGATGGCAGCCAGGTTTGGAGGAGGGGGCAGCTTTGGTCTGGGAGAAATCCTCGTCCTTATGGAATTTTTGTAGTCTAAAGCCCAGCACGGGCTGCAGGCAAGTTGGCTTTGAAAGGAGGCACTTTCCCCCAAGAAGCCAAACTCAGGAGCCCACTTGGCAGATGTCATTTTGTAGGGCGCGTTTGGGCCACCGTTGGCAGCCAGGTTTGGAGGAGGGGGCAGCTTTGGCCTGGGAGAAATCCTCGTCCTTATGGAATTTTTGGAGGCAAAAGCCCAGGACGGGCCGCAGGCAAGTTGGCTTTGAAAGGAGGCACTTCCACCCAAGAAGCCAAACTCAAGAGCCCACTTGGCAGATGTCATTTTGTAGGGCGCGTTTGGGCCTCCGATGGCAGCCAGGTTTGGAGGAGGGGGCAGCTTTGGTCTGGGAGAAATCCTCGTCCTTTTGGAATTTTTGTAGGCAAAAGCCCTGCATGGGCCGCCGGCTTGTTGACTCTGAAAGGAGGCACTTTTCCCCAAGAAGCCAAACTCAAGAGCCCACTTGGCAGATGTCATTTTGTAGGGCGCGTTCGGGCCTCCGATGGCAGCCAGGTTTGGAGGAGGGGGCAGCTTTGGTCTGGGAGAAATCCTCGTCCTTCTGGAATTTTTGGAGGCAAAAGCCCAGGACGGGCCGCAGGCAAGTTAGGCAAGTTGGCTTTGAAAGGAGGCACTTTTCCCCAAGAAGCCAAACTCAAGAACCCACAATGCAGATGTCATTTTGTAGGGCGCGTTTGGGCCTCTGATGGCAGCCAGGTTTGGAGGAGGGGGCAGCTTTGGTCTGGGAGAAATCCTCGTCCTTCTGGAATTTTTGTACTCAAAAGCCCAGGACGGGCCGCAGGCAAGTAAGGCATTTTGGCTCCGAAGGGAAGCACTTTTCCCCAAGAACCCAAACTCAAGAGCCCACTTGGCAGATGTCATTTTGTAGGGCGCGTTTGGGCCTCCGATGGCAGCCAGGTTTGGAGGAGGGGGCATCTTTGATCTGGGAGAAATCCTCGTCCTTATGGAATTTTTGTAGGCACAAGCCCAGGACCGGCCGCAGGCAAGTTGGCTTTGAAAGGAGGCACTTTCCCCCAAGAAGCCAAACTCAAGAGCCCACTTGGCAGGTGTCATTTTGTAGGGCGCGTTTGGGCCTCCGATGGCAGCCAGGTTTGGAGGAGGGGGCAGCTTTGGTCTGGGAGAAATTCTT
The DNA here is from genome assembly GCF_963662255.1 of Cinclus cinclus. Taxonomy (NCBI): domain Eukaryota; kingdom Metazoa; phylum Chordata; class Aves; order Passeriformes; family Cinclidae; genus Cinclus; species Cinclus cinclus. The sequence continues at coordinate 9,573,210 of NC_085068.1, read as the reverse complement.
GTCCTTATGGAATTTTTGTTGGCAAAAGCCCTGCATGGGCCGCAGGCAAGTTGACTCCGAAAGGAGGCACTTTTCCCCAGGAAGCCAAACTCAAGAGCCCACTTGGCAGATGTCATTTTGTAGGGCGCGTTTGGGCCTCCGATGGCAGCCAGGTTTGGAGGAGGGGGCAGCTTTGGTCTGGGAGGAATCCTCGTCCTTCTGGAATTTTTGGAGGCAAAAGCCCAGGACGGGCCGCAGGCAAGTTGACTCCGAAAGGAGGCACTTTTCCCCACGAAGCCAAACTCAAGAACCCTCAATGCAGGTGTCATTTTGTGGGGCGCGTTTGGGCCTCCGATGGCAGCCAGGTTTGGAGGAGGGGGCAGCTTTGGTCTGGGAGAACTCCTCGTCCTTCTGGAATTTTTGGAGGCAAAAGCCCAGCACGGGCCGCAGGCAAGTTAGGCAAGTTGGCTCCGAAAGGAGGCACTTTTCCCCAAGAAGCCAAACTCAAGAGCCCACTTGGCAGATGTCATTTTGTGGGGCGCGTTTGGGCCTCTGATGGCAGCCAAGTTTGGAGGAGGGGGCAGCTTTGGTCTGGGAGAAATCCTCGTCCTTATGGAATTTTTGTAGTCTAAAGCCCAGCACGGGCCGCAGGCTAGTTAGGCAAGTTGGCTTTGAAAGGAGGCACTTTCCCCCAAGAAGCCAAACTCAAGAGCCCACTTGGCAGATGTCATTTTGTAGGGCGCGTTTGGGCCTCCAATGGCAGCCAGGTTGGGAGGAGGGGGCAGCTTTGGTCTGGGAGAAATCCTCGTCCTTATGGAATTTTTGTAGGCAAAAGCCCAGGACGGGCCGCAGGCAAGTTGGCTTTGAAAGGAGGCACTTCCACCCAAGAAGCCAAACTCAAGAGCCCACTTGGCAGATGTCATTTTGTAGGGCACGTTTGGGCCTCCGATGGCAGCCAGGTTTGGAGGAGGGGGCAGCTTTGGTCTGGGAGAAATCCTCGTCCTTATGGAATTTTTGGAAGCAAAAGCCCAGGACGGGCCGCAGGCAAGTTAGGCAAGTTGGCTCCGAAAGGAGGCACTTTTCCCCAAGAAGCCAAACTCAAGAACCCTCAATGCAGATGTCATTTTGTGGGGCGCGTTTGGGCCTCCGATGGCAGCCAGGTTTGGAGGAGGGGGCAGCTTTGGTCTGGGAGAAATCCTCGTCCATCTGGAATTTTTGTACTCAAAAGCCCAGGACGGGCCGCAGGCAAGTTAGGCAAGTTGGCTCCGAAAGGAGGCACTTTTCCCCAAGAAGCCAAACTCAAGAACCCTCAATGCAGATGTCATTTTGTAGGGCGCGTTTGGGCCTCCGATGGCAGCCAGGTTTGGAGGAGGGGGCAGCTTTCTTCTGGGAGAAATCCTCGTCCTTATGGAATTTTTGTAGTCTAAAGCCCAGCACGGGCCGCAGGCTAGTTAGGCAAGTTGGCTTTGAACGGAGGCACTTTTCCGCAAGAAGCCAAACTCAAGAGCCCACTTGGCAGATGTCATTTTGTAGGGCACGTTTGGGCCTCCGATGGCAGCCAGGTTTGGAGGAGGGGGCAGCTTTGTTCTGGGAGAAATCCTCGTCCTTATGGAATTTTTGTAGGCAAAAGCCCTGCATGGGCCGCCGGCAAGTTGACTCCGAAAGGAGGCACTTTTCCCCAAGAAGCCAAACTCAAGAGCCCACTTGGCAGGTGTCATTTTGTAGGGCGCGTTTGGGCCTCCGATGGCAGCCAGGTTTGGAGGAGGGGGCAGCTTTGGTCTGGGAGAAATCCTCGTCCTTATGGAATTTTTGTAGGCAAAAGCCCAGAATGGGCCGCAGGCTAGTTAGGCAAGTTGGCTTTGAAAGGAGGCACTTTTCCGCAAGAAGCCAAACTCAAGAGCCCACTTGGCAAGTGTCATTTTGTAGGGCGCGTTTGGGCCTCCGATGGCAGCCAGGTTTGGAGGAGGGGGCAGCTTTGGTCTGGGAGAAATCCTCGTCCTTATGGAATTTTTGTCGGCAAAAGCCCTGCATGGGCCGCAGGCAAGTTGATTCCGAAAGGAGGCACTTTTCCCCAAGAAGCCAAACTCAAGAGCCCACTTGGCAGATGTCATTTTGTAGGGCGCGTTTGGGCCTCCGATGGCAGCCAGGTTTGGAGGAGGGGGCAGCTTTGGTCTGGGAGAAATTCTTGTCCTTATGGAATTTTTGTAGGCAAAAGCCCAGGACGGGCCGCAGGCAAGTTAGGCAAGTTGGCTATGAAAGGAGGCACTTTTCCGCAAGAAGCCAAACTCAAGAAACCACAATGCAGATGTCATTATGTAGGGCGCGTTTGGGCCTCCAATGGCAGCCAGGTTTGGAGGAGGGGGCAGCTTTGGTCTGGGAGAAATCCTCGTCCTTATGGAATATTTGTAGGCAAAAGCCCAGCACGGGCCGCAGGCAAGTTAGGCAAGTTGGCTTTGAAAGGAGGCACTTTTCCCCAAGAAGCCAAACTCAAGAACCCACAATGCAGGTGTCATTTTGTAGGGCGCGTTTGGGCCTCCGATGGCAGCCAGGTTTGGAGGAGGGGGCAGCTTTGGTCTGGGAGAAATCCTCGTCCTTATGGAATTTTTGTAGCAAAAGCCCAGGACGGGCCGCAGGCAAGTTAGGCAAGTTGGCTCCGAAAGGAGGCACTTTTCCCCAAGAAGCCAAACTCAAGAGCCCACTTGGCAGATGTCATTTTGTAGGGCGCGTTTGGGCCTCCGATGGCAGCCAGGTTTGGAGGAGGGGGCAGCTTTGGTCTGGGAGAAATCCTCGTCCTTATGGAATTTTTGTAGTCTAAAGCCCAGCACGGGCTGCAGGCAAGTTGGCTTTGAAAGGAGGCACTTTCCCCCAAGAAGCCAAACTCAGGAGCCCACTTGGCAGATGTCATTTTGTAGGGCGCGTTTGGGCCACCGATGGCAGCCAGGTTTGGAGGAGGGGGCAGCTTTGGCCTGGGAGAAATCCTCGTCCTTATGGAATTTTTGTAGGCAAAAGCCCCGGACGGGCCGCAGGCAAGTTGGCTTTGAAAGGAGGCACTTCCACCCAAGAAGCCAAACTCAAGAGCCCACTTGGCAGATGTCATTTTGTAGGGCGCGTTTGGGCCTCCGATGGCAGCCAGGTTTGGAGGAGGGGGCAGCTTTGTTCTGGGAGAAATTCTTGTCCTTATGGAATTTTTGTTGGCAAAAGCCCTGCATGGGCCGCAGGCAAGTTGACTCCGAAAGGAGGCACTTTTCCCCAGGAAGCCAAACTCAAGAGCCCACTTGGCAGATGTCATTTTGTAGGGCGCGTTTGGGCCTCCGATGGCAGCCAGGTTTGGAGGAGGGGGCAGCTTTGGTCTGGGAGGAATCCTCGTCCTTATGGAATTTTTGTAGCAAAAGCCCGGGACGGGACGCAGGCAAGTTGGTTTTGAAAGGAGTCACTATTCCCCAAGAAGCCAAACTCAAGAGCCCACTTGGCAGGTGTCATTTTGTAGGGCGCGTTTGGGCCTCCGATGGCAGCCAGGTTTGGAGGAGGGGGCAGCTTTGGTCTGGGAGAAATCCTCGTCCTTCTGGAATTTTTGGAGGCAAAAGCCCAGGACGGGCCGCAGGCAAGTTGACTCCGAAAGGAGGCACTTTTCCCCAGGAAGCCAAACTCAAGAACCCTCAATGCAGGTGTCATTTTGTGGGGCGCGTTTGGGCCTCCGATGGCAGCCAGGTTTGGAGGAGGGGGCAGCTTTGGCCTGGGAGAAATCCTCGTCCTTCTGGAATTTTTGGAGGCAAAAGCCCAGGACGGGACGCAGGCAAGTTAGGCAAGTTGGCTCCGAAAGGAGGCACTTTTCCCCAAGAAGCCAAACTCAAGAGCCCACTTGGCAGATGTCATTTTGTGGGGCGCGTTTGGGCCTCTGATGGCAGCCAAGTTTGGAGGAGGGGGCAGCTTTGGTCTGGGAGAAATCCTCGTCCTTATGGAATTTTTGTAGTCTAAAGCCCAGCACGGGCCGCAGGCTAGTTAGGCAAGTTGGCTTTGAAAGGAGGCACTTTCCCCCAAGAAGCCAAACTCAAGAGCCCACTTGGCAGATGTCATTTTGTAGGGCGCGTTTGGGCCTCCAATGGCAGCCAGGTTGGGAGGAGGGGGCAGCTTTGGTCTGGGAGAAATCCTCGTCCTTCTGGAATTTTTGGAGGCAAAAGCCCAGGACGGGCCGCAGGCAAGTTGGCTTTGAAAGGAGGCACTTCCACCCAAGAAGCCAAACTCAAGAGCCCGCTTGGCAGATGTCATTTTGTAGGGCACGTTTGGGCCTCCGATGGCAGCCAGGTTTGGAGGAGGGGGCAGCTTTGGTCTGGGAGAAATCCTCGTCCTTATGGAATTTTTGTCGGCAAAAGCCCTGCATGGGCCGCAGGCAAGTTGACTCCGAAAAGAGGCACTTTTCCCCAGAAAGCCAAACTCAAGAGCCCACTTGGCAGATGTCATTTTGTAGGGCACGTTTGGGCCTCCGATGGCAGCCAGGTTTGGAGGAGGGGGCAGCTTTGGTCTGGGAGGAATCCTCGTCCTTATGGAATTTTTGTAGCAAAAGCCCGGGACGGGACGCAGGCAAGTTGGTTTTGAAAGGAGTCACTTTTCCCCAAGAAGCCAAACTCAAGAGCCCACTTGGCAGGTGTCATTTTGTAGGGCGCGTTTGGGCCTCCGATGGCAGCCAGGTTTGGAGGAGGGGGCAGCTTTGGTCTGGGAGAAATCCTCGTCCATCTGGAATTTTTGTACTCAAAAGCCCAGGACGGGCCGCAGGCAAGTTAGGCAAGTTGGCTCCGAAAGGAGGCACTTTTCCCCAAGAAGCCAAACTCAAGAACCCTCAATGCAGATGTCATTTTGTAGGGCGCGTTTGGGCCTCCGATGGCAGCCAGGTTTGGAGGAGGGGGCAGCTTTCTTCTGGGAGAAATCCTCGTCCTTATGGAATTTTTGTAGTCTAAAGCCCAGCACGGGCCGCAGGCTAGTTAGGCAAGTTGGCTTTGAACGGAGGCACTTTTCCGCAAGAAGCCAAACTCAAGAGCCCACTTGGCAGATGTCATTTTGTAGGGCGCGTTTGGGCCTCCGATGGCAGCCAGGTTTGGAGGAGGGGGCAGCTTTGTTCTGGGAGAAATCCTCGTCCTTATGGAATTTTTGTAGGCAAAAGCCCTGCATGGGCCGCCGGCAAGTTGACTCCGAAAGGAGGCACTTTTCCCCAAGAAGCCAAACTCAAGAGCCCACTTGGCAGGTGTCATTTTGTAGGGCGCGTTTGGGCCTCCGATGGCAGCCAGGTTTGGAGGAGGGGGCAGCTTTGGTCTGGGAGAAATCCTCGTCCTTATGGAATTTTTGTAGGCAAAAGCCCAGAATGGGCCGCAGGCTAGTTAGGCAAGTTGGCTTTGAAAGGAGGCACTTTTCCGCAAGAAGCCAAACTCAAGAGCCCACTTGGCAAGTGTCATTTTGTAGGGCGCGTTTGGGCCTCCGATGGCAGCCAGGTTTGGAGGAGGGGGCAGCTTTGGTCTGGGAGAAATCCTCGTCCTTATGGAATTTTTGTAGGCAAAAGCCCTGCATGGGCCGCAGGCAAGTTGATTCCGAAAGGAGGCACTTTTCCCCAAGAAGCCAAACTCAAGAGCCCACTTGGCAGATGTCATTTTGTAGGGCGCGTTTGGGCCTCCGATGGCAGCCAGGTTTGGAGGAGGGGGCAGCTTTGGTCTGGGAGGAATCCTCGTCCTTATGGAATTTTTGTAGCAAAAGCCCGGGACGGGACGCAGGCAAGTTGGTTTTGAAAGGAGTCACTTTTCCCCAAGAAGCCAAACTCAAGAGCCCACTTGGCAGGTGTCATTTTGTAGGGCGCGTTTGGGCCTCCGATGGCAGCCAGGTTTGGAGGAGGGGGCAGCTTTGGTCTGGGAGAAATTCTTGTCCTTATGGAATTTTTGTAGGCAAAAGCCCAGGACGGGCCGCAGGCAAGTTAGGCAAGTTGGCTATGAAAGGAGGCACTTTTCCGCAAGAAGCCAAACTCAAGAAACCACAATGCAGATGTCATTATGTAGGGCGCGTTTGGGCCTCCAATGGCAGCCAGGTTTGGAGGAGGGGGCAGCTTTGGTCTGGGAGAAATCCTCGTCCTTATGGAATATTTGTAGGCAAAAGCCCAGCACGGGCCGCAGGCAAGTTAGGCAAGTTGGCTTTGAAAGGAGGCACTTTTCCCCAAGAAGCCAAACTCAAGAACCCACAATGCAGGTGTCATTTTGTAGGGCGCGTTTGGGCCTCCGATGGCAGCCAGGTTTGGAGGAGGGGGCAGCTTTGGTCTGGGAGAAATCCTCGTCCTTATGGAATTTTTGTAGTCTAAAGCCCAGGACGGGCCGCAGGCAAGTTAGGCAAGTTGGCTCCGAAAGGAGGCACTTTTCCCCAAGAAGCCAAACTCAAGAACCCTCAATGCAGATGTCATTTTGTGGGGCGCGTTTGGGCCTCCGATGGCAGCCAGGTTTGGAGGAGGGGGCAGCTTTGGTCTGGGAGAAATCCTCGTCCTTATGGAATTTTTGTAGTCTAAAGCCCAGCACGGGCTGCAGGCAAGTTGGCTTTGAAAGGAGGCACTTTTCCCCAAGAAGCCAAACTCAGGAGCCCACTTGGCAGATGTCATTTTGTAGGGCGCGTTTGGGCCACCGATGGCAGCCAGGTTTGGAGGAGGGGGCAGCTTTGGCCTGGGAGAAATCCTCGTCCTTATGGAATTTTTGTAGGCAAAAGCCCCGGACGGGCCGCAGGCAAGTTGGCTTTGAAAGGAGGCACTTCCACCCAAGAAGCCAAACTCAAGAGCCCACTTGGCAGATGTCATTTTGTAGGGCGCGTTTGGGCCTCCGATGGCAGCCAGGTTTGGAGGAGGGGGCAGCTTTGGTCTGGGAGAAATTCTTGTCCTTATGGAATTTTTGTTGGCAAAAGCCCTGCATGGGCCGCAGGCAAGTTGACTCCGAAAGGAGGCACTTTTCCCCAGGAAGCCAAACTCAAGAGCCCACTTGGCAGATGTCATTTTGTAGGGCGCGTTTGGGCCTCCGATGGCAGCCAGGTTTGGAGGAGGGGGCAGCTTTGGTCTGGGAGGAATCCTCGTCCTTATGGAATTTTTGTAGCAAAAGCCCGGGACGGGACGCAGGCAAGTTGGTTTTGAAAGGAGTCACTATTCCCCAAGAAGCCAAACTCAAGAGCCCACTTGGCAGGTGTCATTTTGTAGGGCGCGTTTGGGCCTCCGATGGCAGCCAGGTTTGGAGGAGGGGGCAGCTTTGGTCTGGGAGAAATCCTCGTCCTTCTGGAATTTTTGGAGGCAAAAGCCCAGGACGGGCCGCAGGCAAGTTGACTCCGAAAGGAGGCACTTTTCCCCAGGAAGCCAAACTCAAGAACCCTCAATGCAGGTGTCATTTTGTGGGGCGCGTTTGGGCCTCCGATGGCAGCCAGGTTTGGAGGAGGGGGCAGCTTTGGTCTGGGAGAAATCCTCGTCCTTCTGGAATTTTTGGAGGCAAAAGCCCAGGACGGGACGCAGGCAAGTTAGGCAAGTTGGCTCCGAAAGGAGGCACTTTTCCCCAAGAAGCCAAACTCAAGAGCCCACTTGGCAGATGTCATTTTGTGGGGCGCGTTTGGGCCTCTGATGGCAGCCAAGTTTGGAGGAGGGGGCAGCTTTGGTCTGGGAGAAATCCTCGTCCTTATGGAATTTTTGTAGTCTAAAGCCCAGCACGGGCCGCAGGCTAGTTAGGCAAGTTGGCTTTGAAAGGAGGCACTTTCCCCCAAGAAGCCAAACTCAAGAGCCCACTTGGCAGATGTCATTTTGTAGGGCGCGTTTGGGCCTCCAATGGCAGCCAGGTTGGGAGGAGGGGGCAGCTTTGGTCTGGGAGAAATCCTCGTCCTTATGGAATTTTTGTAGGCAAAAGCCCAGGACGGGCCGCAGGCAAGTTGGCTTTGAAAGGAGGCACTTCCACCCAAGAAGCCAAACTCAAGAGCCCACTTGGCAGATGTCATTTTGTAGGGCACGTTTGGGCCTCCGATGGCAGCCAGGTTTGGAGGAGGGGGCAGCTTTGGTCTGGGAGAAATCCTCGTCCTTATGGAATTTTTGTCGGCAAAAGCCCTGCATGGGCCGCAGGCAAGTTGACTCCGAAAAGAGGCACTTTTCCCCAGAAAGCCAAACTCAAGAGCCCACTTGGCAGATGTCATTTTGTAGGGCACGTTTGGGCCTCCGATGGCAGCCAGGTTTGGAGGAGGGGGCAGCTTTGGTCTGGGAGGAATCCTCGTCCTTATGGAATTTTTGTAGCAAAAGCCCGGGACGGGCCGCAGGCAAGTTGGTTTTGAAAGGAGTCACTTTTCCCCAAGAAGCCAAACTCAAGAGCCCACTTGGCAGGTGTCATTTTGTAGGGCGCGTTTGGGCCTCCGATGGCAGCCAGGTTTGGAGGAGGGGGCAGCTTTGGTCTGGGAGAAATCCTCGTCCTTATGGAATTTTTGGAAGCAAAAGCCCAGGACGGGCCGCAGGCAAGTTAGGCAAGTTGGCTCCGAAAGGAGGCACTTTTCCCCAGGAAGCCAAACTCAAGAACCCTCAATGCAGATGTCATTTTGTGGGGCGCGTTTGGGCCTCCGATGGCAGCCAGGTTTGGAGGAGGGGGCAGCTTTCTTCTGGGAGAAATCCTCGTCCTTATGGAATTTTTGTAGTCTAAAGCCCAGCACGAGCCGCAGGCTAGTTAGGCAAGTTGGCTTTGAACGGAGGCACTTTTCCACAAGAAGCCAAACTCAATAGCCCACTTGGCAGATGTCATTTTGTAGGGCACGTTTGGGCCTCCGATGGCAGCCAGGTTTGGAGGAGGGGGCAGCTTTGGTCTGGGAGGAATCCTCGTCCTTATGGAATTTTTGTAGGCAAAAGCCCTGCATGGGCCGCCGGCAAGTTGACTCCGAAAGGAGGCACTTTTCCCCAAGAAGCCAAACTCAAGAGCCCACTTGGCAGGTGTCATTTTGTAGGGCGCGTTTGGGCCTCCGATGGCAGCCAGGTTTGGAGGAGGGGGCAGCTTTGGTCTGGGAGAAATCCTCGTCCTTATGGAATTTTTGTAGGCAAAAGCCCAGAATGGGCCGCAGGCTAGTTAGGCAAGTTGGCTTTGAAAGGAGGCACTTTTCCGCAAGAAGCCAAACTCAAGAGCCCACTTGGCAAGTGTCATTTTGTAGGGCGCGTTTGGGCCTCCGATGGCAGCCAGGTTTGGAGGAGGGGGCAGCTTTGGTCTGGGAGAAATCCTCGTCCTTATGGAATTTTTGTAGGCAAAAGCCCAGAATGGGCCGCAGGCTAGTTAGGCAAGTTGGCTTTGAAAGGAGGCACTTTTCCGCAAGAAGCCAAACTCAAGAGCCCACTTGGCAAGTGTCATTTTGTAGGGCGCGTTTGGGCCTCCGATGGCAGCCAGGTTTGGAGGAGGGGGCAGCTTTGGTCTGGGAGGAATCCTCGTCCTTATGGAATTTTTGTAGCAAAAGCCCGGGACGGGACGCAGGCAAGTTGGTTTTGAAAGGAGTCACTTTTCCCCAAGAAGCCAAACTCAAGAGCCCACTTGGCAGATGTCATTTTGTAGGGCGCGTTTGGGCCTCCGATGGCAGCCAGGTTTGGAGGAGGGGGCAGCTTTGGTCTGGGAGAAATTCTTGTCCTTATGGAATTTTTGTAGGCAAAAGCCCAGGACGGGCCGCAGGCAAGTTAGGCAAGTTGGCTATGAAAGGAGGCACTTTTCCGCAAGAAGCCAAACTCAAGAAACCACAATGCAGATGTCATTATGTAGGGCGCGTTTGGGCCTCCAATGGCAGCCAGGTTTGGAGGAGGGGGCAGCTTTGGTCTGGGAGAAATCCTCGTCCTTATGGAATATTTGTAGGCAAAAGCCCAGCACGGGCCGCAGGCTAGTTAGGCAAGTTGGCTTTGAAAGGAGGCACTTTTCCCCAAGAAGCCAAACTCAAGAGCCCACTTGGCAGATGTCATTTTGTAGGGCACGTTTGGGCCTCCGATGGCAGCCATGTTTGGAGGAGGGGGCAGCTTTGGTCTGGGAGAAATCCTCGTCCTTATGGAATTTTTGTAGGCAAAAGCCCTGCATGGGCCGCAGGCAAGTTGACTCCGAAAGGAGGCACTTTTCCCCAAGAAGCCAAACTCAAGAGCCCACTTGGCAAGTGTCATTTTGTAGGGCGCGTTTGGGCCTCCGATGGCAGCCAGGTTTGGAGGAGGGGGCAGCTTTGGTCTGGGAGAAATCCTCGTCCTTATGGAATTTTTGTAGGCAAAAGCCCAGAATGGGCCGCAGGCTAGTTAGGCAAGTTGGCTTTGAAAGGAGGCACTTTTCCGCAAGAAGCCAAACTCAAGAGCCCACTTGGCAAGTGTCATTTTGTAGGGCGCGTTTGGGCCTCCGATGGCAGCCAGGTTTGGAGGAGGGGGCAGCTTTGGTCTGGGAGAAATCCTCGTCCTTATGGAATTTTTGTAGGCAAAAGCCCAGAATGGGCCGCAGGCTAGTTAGGCAAGTTGGCTTTGAAAGGAGGCACTTTTCCGCAAGAAGCCAAACTCAAGAGCCCACTTGGCAAGTGTCATTTTGTAGGGCGCGTTTGGGCCTCCGATGGCAGCCAGGTTTGGAGGAGGGGGCAGCTTTGGTCTGGGAGAAATCCTCGTTCTTATGGAATTTTTGTAGGCAAAAGCCCTGCATGGGCCGCAGGCAAGTTGATTCCGAAAGGAGGCACTTTTCCCCAAGAAGCCAAACTCAAGAGCCCACTTGGCAGATGTCATTTTGTAGGGCGCGTTTGGGCCTCCGATGGCAGCCAGGTTTGGCGGAGGGGGCAGCTTTGGTCTGGGAGAAATTCTTGTCCTTATGGAATTTTTGTAGGCAAAAGCCCAGGACGGGCCGCAGGCAAGTTAGGCAAGTTGGCTATGAAAGGAGGCACTTTTCCCCAAGAAGCCAAACTCAAGAAACCACAATGCAGATGTCATTATGTAGGGCGCGTTTGGGCCTCCAATGGCAGCCAGGTTTGGAGGAGGGGGCAGCTTTGGTCTGGGAGAAATCCTCGTCCTTATGGAATATTTGTAGGCAAAAGCCCAGCACGGGCCGCAGGCTAGTTAGGCAAGTTGGCTTTGAAAGGAGGCACTTTTCCCCAAGAAGCCAAACTCAAGAGCCCACTTGGCAGATGTCATTTTGTAGGGCACGTTTGGGCCTCCGATGGCAGCCATGTTTGGAGGAGGGGGCAGCTTTGGTCTGGGAGAAATCCTCGTCCTTATGGAATTTTTGTAGGTAAAAGCCCTGCATGGGCCGCAGGCAAGTTGACTCCGAAAGGAGGCACTTTTCCCCAGGAAGCCAAACTCAAGAACCCTCAATGCAGGTGTCATTTTGTGGGGCGCGTTTGGGCCTCTGATGGCAGCCAGGTTTGGAGGAGGGGGCAGCTTTGGTCTGGGAGGAATCCTCGTCCTTATGGAATTTTTGTAGCAAAAGCCCGGGACGGGACGCATGCAAGTTGGTTTTGAATGGAGTCACTTTTCCCCAAGAAGCCAAACTCAAGAGCCCACTTGGCAGATGTCATTTTGTAGGGCGCGTTTGGGCCTCTGATGGCAGCCAGGTTTGGAGGAGGGGGCAGCTTTGGTCTGGGAGAAATCCTCGTCCTTATGGAATTTTTGTAGGCAAAAGCCCAGCACGGGCCGAAGGGTAGTTAGGCAAGTTGGCTTTGAAAGGAGGCACTTTTCCCCAAGAAGCCAAACTCAAGAGCCCACTTGGCAGATGTCATTTTGTAGGGCACGTTTGGGCCTCCGATGGCAGCCATGTTTGGAGGAGGGGGCAGCTTTGGTCTGGGAGAAATCCTCGTCCTTCTGGAATTTTTGTAGGCAAAAGCCCTGCATGGGCCGCAGGCAAGTTGACTCCGAAAGGAGGCACTTTTCCCCAGGAAGCCAAACTCAAGAACCCTCAATGCAGGTGGCATTTTGTTGGGCAGGTTTGGGCCTCCGATGGCAGCCAGGTTTGGAGGAGGGGGCAGCTTTGGTCTGGGAGAAATTCTTGTCCTTATGGAATTTTTGTTGGCAAAAGCCCAGGACGGTCCGCAGGCAAGTTAGGCAAGTTGGCTATGAAAGGAGGCACTTTTCCCCAAGAAGCCAAACTCAAGAACCCACAATGCAGATGTCATTTTGTAGGGCGCGTTTGGGCCTCCGATGGCAGCCAGGTTTGGAGGAGGGGGCAGCTTTGGTCTGGGAGAAATCCTCGTCCTTATGGAATTTTTGTAGGCAAAAGCCCAGCACGGGCCGCAGGCTAGTTAGGCAAGTTGGCTCCGAAAGGAGGCACTTTTCCCCAAGAAGCCAAACTCAAGAGCCCACTTGGCAGGTGTCATTTTGTAGGGCGCGTTTGGGCCTCCGATGGCAGCCAGGTTTGGAGGAGGGGGCAGCTTTGGTCTGGGAGAAATCCTCGTCCTTATGGAATTTTTGTAGGCAAAAGCCCTGCATGGGCCGCCGGCAAGTTGACTCCGAAAGGGGGCACTTTTCCCCAAGAAGCCAAACTCAAGAGCCCGCTTGGCAGATGTCCTTTTGTAGGGCGCGTTTGGGCCTCCGATGGCAGCCAGGTTTGGCGGAGGGGGCAGCTTTGGTCTGGGAGGAATCCTCGTCCTTATGGAATTTTTGGAGGCAAAAGTCCGAGACGGGATGCAGGCAAGTTGGTTTTGAAAGGAGTCTCTTTTCCCCAAGAAGCCAAACTCAAGAGCCCACTTGGCAGGTGTCATTTTGTAGGGCGCGTTTGGGCCTCCGATGGCAGCCAGGTTTGGAGGAGGGGGCAGCTTTGGTCTGGGAGAAATCCTCGTCCTTCTGGAATTTTTGAAGGCAAAAGCCCAGGACGGGCCGCAGGCAAGTTAGGCAAGTTGGCTCCGAAAGGAGGCACTTTTCCCCAAGAAGCCAAACTCAAGAGCCCACTTGGCAGATGTCACTTTGTGGGGCGCGTTTGGGCCTCTGATGGCAGCCAGGTTTGGAGGAGGGGGCAGCTTTGGTCTGGGAGAAATCCTCGTCCTTATGGAATTTTTGTAGTCTAAAGCCCAGCACGGGCCGCAGGCTAGTTAGGCAAGTTGGCTTTGAAAGGAGGCACTTTTCCCCAAGAAGCCAAACTCAAGAGCCCACTTGGCAGATGTTATTTTGTAGGGCACGTTTGGGCCTCCGATGGCAGCCAGGTTTGGAGGAGGGGGCAGCTTTGGTCTGGGAGGAATCCTCGTCCTTATGGAATTTTTGTAGCAAAAGCCCGGGACGGGACGCATGCAAGTTGGTTTTGAATGGAGTCACTTTTCCCCAAGAAGCCAAACTCAAGAGCCCACTTGGCAGGTGTCATTTTGTAGGGCGCGTTTGGGCCTCCGATGGCAGCCAGGTTTGGAGGAGGGGGCAGCTTTGGTCTGGGAGAAATCCTCGTCCATCTGGAATTTTTGTACTCAAAAGCCCAGGACGGGCCGCAGGCAAGTTAGGCAAGTTGGCTCCGAAAGGAGGCACTTTTCCCCAAGAAGCCAATCTCAAGAACCCTCAATGCAGATGTCATTTTGTAGGGCGCGTTTGGGCCTCCGATGGCAGCCAGGTTTGGAGGAGGGGGCAGCTTTCTTCTGGGAGAAATCCTCGTCCTTATGGAATTTTTGTAGTCTAAAGCCCAGCACGGGCCGCAGGCTAGTTAGGCAAGTTGGCTTTGAACGGAGGCACTTTTCCGCAAGAAGCCAAACTCAAGAGCCCACTTGGCAGATGTCATTTTGTAGGGCACGTTTGGGCCTCCGATGGCAGCCAGGTTTGGAGGAGGGGGCAGCTTTGGTCTGGGAGGAATCCTCGTCCTTATGGAATTTTTGTAGGCAAAAGCCCTGCATGGGCCGCCGGCAAGTTGACTCCGAAAGGAGGCACTTTTCCCCAAGAAGCCAAACTCAAGAGCCCACTTGGCAGGTGTCATTTTGTAGGGCGCGTTTGGGCCTCCGATGGCAGCCAGGTTTGGAGGAGGGGGCAGCTTTGGTCTGGGAGAAATCCTCGTCCTTATGGAATTTTTGTAGGCAAAAGCCCAGAATGGGCCGCAGGCTAGTTAGGCAAGTTGGCTTTGAAAGGAGGCACTTTTCCGCAAGAAGCCAAACTCAAGAGCCCACTTGGCAAGTGTCATTTTGTAGGGCGCGTTTGGGCCTCCGATGGCAGCCAGGTTTGGAGGAGGGGGCAGCTTTGGTCTGGGAGAAATCCTCGTCCTTATGGAATTTTTGTAGGCAAAAGCCCAGAATGGGCCGCAGGCTAGTTAGGCAAGTTGGCTTTGAAAGGAGGCACTTTTCCGCAAGAAGCCAAACTCAAGTGCCCACTTGGCAAGTGTCATTTTGTAGGGCGCGTTTGGGCCTCCGATGGCAGCCAGGTTTGGAGGAGGGGGCAGCTTTGGTCTGGGAGAAATCCTCGTCCTTATGGAATTTTTGTAGGCAAAAGCCCAGAATGGGCCGCAGGCAAGTTGATTCCGAAAGGAGGCACTTTTCCCCAAGAAGCCAAACTCAAGAGCCCACTTGGCAGATGTCATTTTGTAGGGCGCGTTTGGGCCTCCGATGGCAGCCAGGTTTGGAGGAGGGGGCAGCTTTGGTCTGGGAGGAATCCTCGTCCTTATGGAATTTTTGTAGCAAAAGCCCGGGACGGGACGCAGGCAAGTTGGTTTTGAAAGGAGTCACTTTTCCCCAAGAAGCCAAACTCAAGAGCCCACTTGGCAGATGTCATTTTGTAGGGCGCGTTTGGGCCTCCGATGGCAGCCAGGTTTGGAGGAGGGGGCAGCTTTGGTCTGGGAGAAATTCTTGTCCTTATGGAATTTTTGTAGGCAAAAGCCCAGGACGGGCCGCAGGCAAGTTAGGCAAGTTGGCTATGAAAGGAGGCACTTTTCCGCAAGAAGCCAAACTCAAGAAACCACAATGCAGATGTCATTATGTAGGGCGCGTTTGGGCCTCCAATGGCAGCCAGGTTTGGAGGAGGGGGCAGCTTTGGTCTGGGAGAAATCCTCGTCCTTATGGAATATTTGTAGGCAAAAGCCCAGCACGGGCCGCAGGCTAGTTAGGCAAGTTGGCTTTGAAAGGAGGCACTTTTCCCCAAGAAGCCAAACTCAAGAGCCCACTTGGCAGATGTCATTTTGTAGGGCACGTTTGGGCCTCCGATGGCAGCCATGTTTGGAGGAGGGGGCAGCTTTGGTCTGGGAGAAATCCTCGTCCTTATGGAATTTTTGTAGGCAAAAGCCCTGCATGGGCCGCAGGCAAGTTGACTCCGAAAGGAGGCACTTTTCCCCAAGAAGCCAAACTCAAGAGCCCACTTGGCAGGTGTCATTTTGTAGGGCGCGTTTGGGCCTCCGATGGCAGCCAGGTTTGGAGGAGGGGGCAGCTTTGGTCTGGGAGAAATCCTCGTCCTTATGGAATTTTTGTAGGCAAAAGCCCAGAATGGGCCGCAGGCTAGTTAGGCAAGTTGGCTTTGAAAGGAGGCACTTTTCCGCAAGAAGCCAAACTCAAGAGCCCACTTGGCAAGTGTCATTTTGTAGGGCGCGTTTGGGCCTCCGATGGCAGCCAGGTTTGGAGGAGGGGGCAGCTTTGGTCTGGGAGAAATCCTCGTTCTTATGGAATTTTTGTAGGCAAAAGCCCTGCATGGGCCGCAGGCAAGTTGATTCCTAAAGGAGGCACTTTTCCGCAAGAAGCCAAACTCAAGAGCCCACTTGGCAGATGTCATTTTGTAGGGCGCGTTTGGGCCTCCGATGGCAGCCAGGTTTGGCGGAGGGGGCAGCTTTGGTCTGGGAGAAATTCTTGTCCTTATGGAATTTTTGTAGGCAAAAGCCCAGGACGGGCCGCAGGCAAGTTAGGCAAGTTGGCTATGAAAGGAGGCACTTTTCCGCAAGAAGCCAAACTCAAGAAACCACAATGCAGATGTCATTATGTAGGGCGCGTTTGGGCCTCCAATGGCAGCCAGGTTTGGAGGAGGGGGCAGCTTTGGTCTGGGAGAAATCCTCGTCCTTATGGAATATTTGTAGGCAAAAGCCCAGCACGGGCCGCAGGCTAGTTAGGCAAGTTGGCTTTGAAAGGAGGCACTTTTCCCCAAGAAGCCAAACTCAAGAGCCCACTTGGCAGATGTCATTTTGTAGGGCACGTTTGGGCCTCCGATGGCAGCCATGTTTGGAGGAGGGGGCAGCTTTGGTCTGGGAGAAATCCTCGTCCTTATGGAATTTTTGTAGGCAAAAGCCCTGCATGGGCCGCAGGCAAGTTGACTCCGAAAGGAGGCACTTTTCCCCAGGAAGCCAAACTCAAGAACCCTCAATGCAGGTGTCATTTTGTGGGGCGCGTTTGGGCCTCTGATGGCAGCCAGGTTTGGAGGAGGGGGCAGCTTTGGTCTGGGAGAAATCCTCGTCCTTATGGAATTTTTGTAGTCTAAAGCCCAGCACGGGCCGCAGGCTAGTTAGGCAAGTTGGCTTTGAAAGGAGGCACTTTCCCCCAAGAAGCCAAACTCAAGAGCCTACTTGGCAGATGTCATTTTGTAGGGCACGTTTGGGCCTCCGATGGCAGCCAGGTTTGGAGGAGGGGGCAGCTTTGGTCTGGGAGAAATCCTCGTCCTTATGGAATTTTTGTAGCAAAAGCCCGGGACGGGACGCAGGCAAGTTGGTTTTGAATGGAGTCACTTTTCCCCAAGAAGCCAAACTCAAGAGCCCACAATGCAGATGTCATTTTGTAGGGCGCGTTTGGGCCTCCGATGGCAGCCAGGTTTGGAGGAGGGGGCAGCTTTGGTCTGGGAGAAATCCTCGTCCTTATGGAATTTTTGTAGGCAAAAGCCCAGCACGGGCCGAAGGGTAGTTAGGCAAGTTGGCTTTGAAAGGAGGCACTTTTCCCCAAGAAGCCAAACTCAAGAGCCCACTTGGCAGATGTCATTTTGTAGGGCACGTTTGGGCCTCCGATGGCAGCCATGTTTGGAGGAGGGGGCAGCTTTGGTCTGGGAGAAATCCTCGTCCTTCTGGAATTTTTGTAGGCAAAAGCCCTGCATGGGCCGCAGGCAAGTTGACTCCGAAAGGAGGCACTTTTCCCCAGGAAGCCAAACTCAAGAACCCTCAATGCAGGTGGCATTTTGTTGGGCAGGTTTGGGCCTCCGATGGCAGCCAGGTTTGGAGGAGGGGGCAGCTTTGGTCTGGGAGAAATTCTTGTCCTTATGGAATTTTTGTTGGCAAAAGCCCAGGACGGTCCGCAGGCAAGTTAGGCAAGTTGGCTATGAAAGGAGGCACTTTTCCCCAAGAAGCCAAACTCAAGAACCCACAATGCAGATGTCATTTTGTAGGGCGCGTTTGGGCCTCCGATGGCAGCCAGGTTTGGAGGAGGGGGCAGCTTTGGTCTGGGAGAAATCCTCGTCCTTATGGAATTTTTGTAGGCAAAAGCCCAGCACGGGCCGCAGGCTAGTTAGGCAAGTTGGCTCCGAAAGGAGGCACTTTTCCCCAAGAAGCCAAACTCAAGAGCCCACTTGGCAGGTGTCATTTTGTAGGGCGCGTTTGGGCCTCCGATGGCAGCCAGGTTTGGAGGAGGGGGCAGCTTTGGTCTGGGAGAAATCCTCGTCCTTATGGAATTTTTGTAGGCAAAAGCCCTGCATGGGCCGCCGGCAAGTTGACTCCGAAAGGGGGCACTTTTCCCCAAGAAGCCAAACTCAAGAGCCCGCTTGGCAGATGTCATTTTGTAGGGCGCGTTTGGGCCTCCGATGGCAGCCAGGTTTGGCGGAGGGGGCAGCTTTGGTCTGGGAGGAATCCTCGTCCTTATGGAATTTTTGGAGGCAAAAGTCCGAGACGGGATGCAGGCAAGTTGGTTTTGAAAGGAGTCTCTTTTCCCCAAGAAGCCAAACTCAAGAGCCCACTTGGCAGATGTCATTTTGTAGGGCGCGTTTGGGCCTCCGATGGCAGCCAGGTTTGGAGGAGGGGGCAGCTTTGGTCTGGGAGAAATCCTCGTCCTTCTGGAATTTTTGAAGGCAAAAGCCCAGGACGGGCCGCAGGCAAGTTAGGCAAGTTGGCTCCGAAAGGAGGCACTTTTCCCCAAGAAGCCAAACTCAAGAGCCCACTTGGGAGGCGTCATTTTGTGGGGCGCGTTTGGGCCTCTGATGGCAGCCAGGTTTGGAGGAGGGGGCAGCTTTGGTCTGGGAGAAATCCTCGTCCTTATGGAATTTTTGTAGTCTAAAGCCCAGCACGGGCCGCAGGCTAGTTAGGCAAGTTGGCTTTGAAAGGAGGCACTTTTCCCCAAGAAGCCAAACTCAAGAGCCCACTTGGCAGATGTCATTTTGTAGGGCACGTTTGGGCCTCCGATGGCAGCCAGGTTTGGAGGAGGGGGCAGCTTTGGTCTGGGAGGAATCCTCGTCCTTATGGAATTTTTGTAGCAAAAGCCCGGGACGGGACGCATGCAAGTTGGTTTTGAATGGAGTCACTTTTCCCCAAGAAGCCAAACTCAAGAGCCCACTTGGCAGGTGTCATTTTGTAGGGCGCGTTTGGGCCTCCGATGGCAGCCATGTTTGGAGGAGGGGGCAGCTTTGGTCTGGGAGAAATCCTCGTCCATCTGGAATTTTTGTACTCAAAAGCCCAGGACGGGCCGCAGGCAAGTTAGGCAAGTTGGCTCCGAAAGGAGGCACTTTTCCCCAAGAAGCCAAACTCAAGAACCCTCAATGCAGATGTCATTTTGTAGGGCACGTTTGGGCCTCCGATGGCAGCCAGGTTTGGAGGAGGGGGCAGCTTTCTTCTGGGAGAAATCCTCGTCCTTATGGAATTTTTGTAGTCTAAAGCCCAGCACGGGCCGCAGGCTAGTTAGGCAAGTTGGCTTTGAACGGAGGCACTTTTCCGCAAGAAGCCAAACTCAAGAGCCCACTTGGCAGATGTCATTTTGTAGGGCACGTTTGGGCCTCCGATGGCAGCCAGGTTTGGAGGAGGGGGCAGCTTTGGTCTGGGAGGAATCCTCGTCCTTATGGAATTTTTGTAGGCAAAAGCCCTGCATGGGCCGCCGGCAAGTTGACTCCGAAAGGAGGCACTTTTCCCCAAGAAGCCAAACTCAAGAGCCCACTTGGCAGGTGTCATTTTGTAGGGCGCGTTTGGGCCTCCGATGGCAGCCAGGTTTGGAGGAGGGGGCAGCTTTGGTCTGGGAGAAATCCTCGTCCTTATGGAATTTTTGTAGGCAAAAGCCCAGAATGGGCCGCAGGCTAGTTAGGCAAGTTGGCTTTGAAAGGAGGCACTTTTCCGCAAGAAGCCAAACTCAAGAGCCCACTTGGCAAGTGTCATTTTGTAGGGCGCGTTTGGGCCTCCGATGGCAGCCAGGTTTGGAGGAGGGGGCAGCTTTGGTCTGGGAGAAATCCTCGTCCTTATGGAATTTTTGTAGGCAAAAGCCCAGAATGGGCCGCAGGCTAGTTAGGCAAGTTGGCTTTGAAAGGAGGCACTTTTCCGCAAGAAGCCAAACTCAAGAGCCCACTTGGCAAGTGTCATTTTGTAGGGCGCGTTTGGGCCTCCGATGGCAGCCAGGTTTGGAGGAGGGGGCAGCTTTGGTCTGGGAGAAATCCTCGTTCTTATGGAATTTTTGTAGGCAAAAGCCCTGCATGGGCCGCAGGCAAGTTGATTCCGAAAGGAGGCACTTTTCCCCAAGAAGCCAAACTCAAGAGCCCACTTGGCAGATGTCATTTTGTAGGGCGCGTTTGGGCCTCCGATGGCAGCCAGGTTTGGCGGAGGGGGCAGCTTTGGTCTGGGAGAAATTCTTGTCCTTATGGAATTTTTGTAGGCAAAAGCCCTGCATGGGCCGCAGGCAAGTTAGGCAAGTTGGCTATGAAAGGAGGCACTTTTCCGCAAGAAGCCAAACTCAAGAAACCACAATGCAGATGTCATTATGTAGGGCGCGTTTGGGCCTCCAATGGCAGCCAGGTTTGGAGGAGGGGGCAGCTTTGGTCTGGGAGAAATCCTCGTCCTTATGGAATATTTGTAGGCAAAAGCCCAGCACGGGCCGCAGGCTAGTTAGGCAAGTTGGCTTTGAAAGGAGGCACTTTTCCCCAAGAAGCCAAACTCAAGAGCCCACTTGGCAGATGTCATTTTGTAGGGCACGTTTGGGCCTCCGATGGCAGCCATGTTTGGAGGAGGGGGCAGCTTTGGTCTGGGAGAAATCCTCGTCCTTATGGAATTTTTGTAGGCAAAAGCCCTGCATGGGCCGCAGGCAAGTTGACTCCGAAAGGAGGCACTTTTCCCCAGGAAGCCAAACTCAAGAACCCTCAATGCAGGTGTCATTTTGTGGGGCGCGTTTGGGCCTCTGATGGCAGCCAGGTTTGGAGGAGGGGGCAGCTTTGGTCTGGGAGAAATCCTCGTCCTTATGGAATTTTTGTAGTCTAAAGCCCAGCACGGGCCGCAGGCTAGTTAGGCAAGTTGGCTTTGAAAGGAGGCACTTTCCCCCAAGAAGCCAAACTCAAGAGCCTACTTGGCAGATGTCATTTTGTAGGGCACGTTTGGGCCTCCGATGGCAGCCAGGTTTGGAGGAGGGGGCAGCTTTGGTCTGGGAGGAATCCTCGTCCTTATGGAATTTTTGTAGCAAAAGCCCGGGACGGGACGCATGCAAGTTGGTTTTGAATGGAGTCACTTTTCCCCAAGAAGCCAAACTCAAGAGCCCACAATGCAGATGTCATTTTGTAGGGCGCGTTTGGGCCTCCGATGGCAGCCAGGTTTGGAGGAGGGGGCAGCTTTGGTCTGGGAGAAATCCTCGTCCTTATGGAATTTTTGTAGGCAAAAGCCCAGCACGGGCCGAAGGGTAGTTAGGCAAGTTGGCTTTGAAAGGAGGCACTTTTCCCCAAGAAGCCAAACTCAAGAGCCCACTTGGCAGATGTCATTTTGTAGGGCACGTTTGGGCCTCCGATGGCAGCCATGTTTGGAGGAGGGGGCAGCTTTGGTCTGGGAGAAATCCTCGTCCTTCTGGAATTTTTGTAGGCAAAAGCCCTGCATGGGCCGCAGGCAAGTTGACTCCGAAAGGAGGCACTTTTCCCCAGGAAGCCAAACTCAAGAACCCTCAATGCAGGTGGCATTTTGTTGGGCAGGTTTGGGCCTCCGATGGCAGCCAGGTTTGGAGGAGGGGGCAGCTTTGGTCTGGGAGAAATTCTTGTCCTTATGGAATTTTTGTTGGCAAAAGCCCAGGACGGTCCGCAGGCAAGTTAGGCAAGTTGGCTATGAAAGGAGGCACTTTTCCCCAAGAAGCCAAACTCAAGAACCCACAATGCAGATGTCATTTTGTAGGGCGCGTTTGGGCCTCCGATGGCAGCCAGGTTTGGAGGAGGGGGCAGCTTTGGTCTGGGAGAAATCCTCGTCCTTATGGAATTTTTGTAGGCAAAAGCCCAGCACGGGCCGCAGGCTAGTTAGGCAAGTTGGCTCCGAAAGGAGGCACTTTTCCCCAAGAAGCCAAACTCAAGAGCCCGCTTGGCAGATGTCCTTTTGTAGGGCGCGTTTGGGCCTCCGATGGCAGCCAGGTTTGGCGGAGGGGGCAGCTTTGGTCTGGGAGGAATCCTCGTCCTTATGGAATTTTTGGAGGCAAAAGTCCGAGACGGGATGCAGGCAAGTTGGTTTTGAAAGGAGTCTCTTTTCCCCAAGAAGCCAAACTCAAGAGCCCACTTGGCAGATGTCATTTTGTAGGGCGCGTTTGGGCCTCCGATGGCAGCCAGGTTTGGAGGAGGGGGCAGCTTTGGTCTGGGAGAAATCCTCGTCCTTCTGGAATTTTTGAAGGCAAAAGCCCAGGACGGGCCGCAGGCAAGTTAGGCAAGTTGGCTCCGAAAGGAGGCACTTTTCCCCAAGAAGCCAAACTCAAGAGCCCACTTGGCAGATGTCACTTTGTGGGGCGCGTTTGGGCCTCTGATGGCAGCCAGGTTTGGAGGAGGGGGCAGCTTTGGTCTGGGAGAAACCCTCGTCCTTATGGAATTTTTGTAGTCTAAAGCCCAGCACGGGCCGCAGGCTAGTTAGGCAAGTTGGCTTTGAAAGGAGGCACTTTTCCCCAAGAAGCCAAACTCAAGAGCCCACTTGGCAGATGTCATTTTGTAGGGCACGTTTGGGCCTCCGATGGCAGCCAGGTTTGGAGGAGGGGGCAGCTTTGGTCTGGGAGGAATCCTCGTCCTTATGGAATTTTTGTAGCAAAAGCCCGGGACGGGACGCATGCAAGTTGGTTTTGAATGGAGTCACTTTTCCCCAAGAAGCCAAACTCAAGAGCCCACTTGGCAGGTGTCATTTTGTAGGGCGCGTTTGGGCCTCCGATGGCAGCCAGGTTTGGAGGAGGGGGCAGCTTTGGTCTGGGAGAAATCCTCGTCCTTCTGGAATTTTTGTAGGCAAAAGCCCACTACGGGCCGCAGGCAAGCTAGGCAAGTTGGCTATGAAAGGAGGCACTTTTCCCCAGGAAGCCAAACTCAAGAACCCACAATGCAGATGTCATTTTGTAGGGCGCGTTTGGGCCTCCAATGGCAGCCAGGTTTGGAGGAGGGGGCAGATTTGGTCTGGGAGAAATCCTCGTCCTTATGGAATTTTTGTAGGCAAAAGCCCAGCACGGGCCGAAGGGTAGTTAGGCAAGTTGGCTTTGAAAGGAGGCACTTTTCCCCAAGAAGCCAAACTCAAGAGCCCACTTGGCAGATGTCATTTTGTAGGGCACGTTTGGGCCTCCGATGGCAGCCATGTTTGGAGGAGGGGGCAGCTTTGGTCTGGGAGAAATCCTCGTCCTTCTGGAATTTTTGTAGGCAAAAGCCCTGCATGGGCCGCAGGCAAGTTGACTCCGAAAGGAGGCACTTTTCCCCAGGAAGCCAAACTCAAGAACCCTCAATGCAGGTGGCATTTTGTTGGGCAGGTTTGGGCCTCCGATGGCAGCCAGGTTTGGAGGAGGGGGCAGATTTGGTCTGGGAGAAATTCTTGTCCTTATGGAATTTTTGTTGGCAAAAGCCCAGGACGGTCCGCAGGCAAGTTAGGCAAGTTGGCTATGAAAGGAGGCACTTTTCCCCAAGAAGCCAAACTCAAGAACCCACAATGCAGATGTAATTTTGTAGGGCGCGTTTGGGCCTCCGATGGCAGCCAGGTTTGGCGGAGGGGGCAGCTTTGGTCTGGGAGGAATCCTCGTCCTTATGGGATTTTTGGAGGCAAAAGTCCGAGACGGGATGCAGACAAGTTGGTTTTGAAAGGAGTCTCTTTTCCCCAAGAAGCCAAACTCAAGAGCCCACTTGGCAGATGTCATTTTGTAGGGCGCGTTTGGGCCTCCGATGGCAGCCAGGTTTGGAGGAGGGGGCAGCTTTGGTCTGGGAGAAATCCTCGTCCTTCTGGAATTTTTGGAGGCAAAAGCCCAGGACGGGCCGCAGGCAATTTAGGCAAGTTGGCTCCGAAAGGAGGCACTTTTCCCCAAGAAGCCAAACTCAAGAGCCCACTTGGCAGATGTCATTTTGTAGGGCGCGTTTGGGCCTCCGATGGCAGCCAGGTTTGGAGGAGGGGGCAGCTTTGGTCTGGGAGATATCCTCGTCCTTATGGAATTTTTGTAGGCAAAAGCCCTGCATGGGCCGCCGGCAAGTTGACTCCGAAAGGAGGCACTTTTCCCCAAGAAGCCAAACTCAAGAGCCCACTTGGCAGATGTCATTTTGTAGGGCGCGTTTGGGCCTCCGATGGCAGCCAGGTTTGGAGGAGGGGGCAGCTTTGGTCTGGGAGGAATCCTCGTCCTTATGGAATTTTTGTAGGCAAAAGTCCGGGACGGGAAGCAGGCAAGTTGGTTTTTAAAGGAGTCACTTTTCCCCAAGAAGCCAAACTCAAGAGCCCACTTGGCAGATGTCATTTTGTAGGGCGCGTTTGGGCCTCCGATGGCAGCCAGGTTTGGAGGAGGGGGCAGCTTTGGTCTGGGAGGAATCCTCGTCCTTATGGAATTTTTGTAGCAAAATTCCGGGACGGGAAGCAGGCAAGTTGGTTTTTAAAGGAGTCACTTTTCCCCAAGAAGCCAAACTCAAGAGCCCACAATGCAGATGTCATTTTGTAGGGCGTGTTTGGGCCTCCGATGGCAGCCAGGTTTGGAGGAGGGGGCAGCTTTGGTCTGGGAGAAATCCTCGTCCTTATGGAATTTTTGTAGGCAAAAGCCCAGGACGGGCCGCAGGCAAGTTAGGCAAGTTGGCTCCGAAAGGAGGCACTTTTCCCCAAGAAGCCAAACTCAAGAGCCCACTTGGCAGATGTCATTTTGTAGGGCGCGTTTGGGCCTCTGATGGCAGCCAGGTTTGGAGGAGGGGGCAGCTTTGGTCTGGGAGGAATCCTCGTCCTTATGGAATTTTTGTAGTCTAAAGCCCAGCACGGGCCGCAGGCTAGTTAGGCAAGTTGGCTTTGAAAGGAGGCACTTTTCCGCAAGAAGCCAAACTCAAGAGCCCACTTGGCAGATGTCATTTTGTAGGGCGCGTTTGGGCCTCCGATGGCAGCCAGGTTTGGAGGAGGGGGCAGCTTTGGTCTGGGAGAAATCCTCGTCCTTCTGGAATTTTTGTAGGCAAAAGCCCTGCATTGGCCGCAGGCAAGTTGACTCCGAAAGGAGGCACTTTTCCCCAGGAAGCCAAACTCAAGAACCCTCAAAGCAGGTGTCATTTTGTGGGGCGCGTTTGGGCCTCCGATGGCAGCCAGGTTTGGAGGAGGGGGCAGCTTTGGTCTGGGAGAAATTCTTGTCCTTATGGAATTTTTGGAGGCAAAAGCCCAGGACGGGCCGCAGGCAAGTTAGGCAAGTTGGTTTTGAAAGGAGGCACTTTTCCCCAAGAAGCCAAAATCAAGAGACCACTTGGCAGGTGTCATTTTGTAGGGCGCGTTTGGGCCTCCGATGGCAGCCAGGTTTGGAGGAGGGGGCAGCTTTGGTCTGGGAGAAATTCTTGTCCTTATGGAATTTTTGTTGGCAAAAGCCCAGGACGGTCCGCAGGCAAGTTAGGCAAGTTGGCTATGAAAGGAGGCACTTTTCCCAAAGAAGCCAAACTCAAGAGCCCACTTGGCAGATGTCATTTTGTAGGGCGCGTTTGGGCCTCCGATGGCAGCCAGGTTTGGAGGAGGGGGCAGCTTTGGTCTGGGAGAAATCCTCGTCCTTCTGGAATTTTTGGAGGCAAAAGCCCAGGACGGGCCGCAGGCAAGTTAGGCAAGTTGGCTCCGAAAGGAGGCACTTTTCCCCAAGAAGCCAAACTCAAGAGCCCACTTGGCAGATGTCATTTTGTAGGGCGCGTTTGGGTCTCCGATGGCAGCCAGGTTTGGAGGAGGGGGCAGCTTTGGTCTGGGAGATATCCTCGTCCTTATGGAATTTTTGTAGGCAAAAGCCCTGCATGGGCCGCAGGCAAGTTGACTCCGAAAGGAGGCACTTTTCCCCAAGAAGCCAAACTCAAGAGCCCACTTGGCAGATGTCATTTTGTAGGGCGCGTTTGGGCCTCCGATGGCAGCCAGGTTTGGAGGAGGGGGCAGCTTTGGTCTGGGAGGAATCCTCGTCCTTATGGAATTTTTGTAGGCAAAAGTCCGGGACGGGAAGCAGGCAAGTTGGTTTTTAAAGGAGTCACTTTTCCCCAAGAAGCCAAACTCAAGAGCCCACTTGGCAGATGTCATTTTGTAGGGCGCGTTTGGGCCTCCGATGGCAGCCAGGTTTGGAGGAGGGGGCAGCTTTGGTCTGGGAGAAATCCTCGTCCTTATGGAATTTTTGTAGGCAAAAGCCCAGGACGGGCCGCAGGCAAGTTGGCTTTGAAAGGAGGCACTTCCACCCAAGAAGCCAAACTCAAGAGCCCACTTGGCAGATGTCATTTTGTAGGGCACGTTTGGGCCTCCGATGGCAGCCAGGTTTGGAGGAGGGGGCAGCTTTGGTCTGGGAGAAATCCTCGTCCTTATGGAATTTTTGTAGGCAAAAGCCCTGCATGGGTCGCCGGCAAGTTGACTCCGAAAGGAGGCACTTTTCCCCAAGAAGCCAAACTCAAGAGCCCACTTGGCAGATGTCATTTTGTAGGGCGCGTTTGGGCCTCCGATGGCAGCCAGGTTTGGAGGAGGGGGCAGCTTTGGTCTGGGAGAAATTCTTGTCCTTATGGAATTTTTGTTGGCAAAAGCCCAGGACGGTCCGCAGGCAAGTTAGGCAAGTTGGCTATGAAAGGAGTCACTTTTCCCCAAGAAGCCAAACTCAAGAGCCCACTTGGCAGATGTCATTTTGTAGGGCGCGTTTGGGCCTCCGATGGCAGCCAGGTTTGGAGGAGGGGGCAGCTTTGGTCTGGGAGGAATCCTCGTCCTTATGGAATTTTTGTAGCAAAATTCCGGGACGGGAAGCAGGCAAGTTGGTTTTTAAAGGAGTCACTTTTCCCCAAGAAGCCAAACTCAAGAGCCCACAATGCAGATGTCATTTTGTAGGGCGTGTTTGGGCCTCCGATGGCAGCCAGGTTTGGAGGAGGGGGCAGCTTTGGTCTGGGAGAAATCCTCGTCCTTATGGAATTTTTGTAGGCAAAAGCCCAGGACGGGCCGCAGGCAAGTTAGGCAAGTTGGCTCCGAAAGGAGGCACTTTTCCCCAAGAAGCCAAACTCAAGAGCCCACTTGGCAGATGTCATTTTGTAGGGCGCGTTTGGGCCTCTGATGGCAGCCAGGTTTGGAGGAGGGGGCAGCTTTGGTCTGGGAGGAATCCTCGTCCTTATGGAATTTTTGTAGTCTAAAGCCCAGCACGGGCCGCAGGCTAGTTAGGCAAGTTGGCTTTGAAAGGAGGCACTTTTCCGCAAGAAGCCAAACTCAAGAGCCCACTTGGCAGATGTCATTTTGTAGGGCGCGTTTGGGCCTCCGATGGCAGCCAGGTTTGGAGGAGGGGGCAGCTTTGGTCTGGGAGAAATCCTCGTCCTTCTGGAATTTTTGTAGGCAAAAGCCCTGCATTGGCCGCAGGCAAGTTGACTCCGAAAGGAGGCACTTTTCCCCAGGAAGCCAAACTCAAGAACCCTCAAAGCAGGTGTCATTTTGTGGGGCGCGTTTGGGCCTCCGATGGCAGCCAGGTTTGGCGGAGGGGGCAGCTTTGGTCTGGGAGAAATTCTTGTCCTTATGGAATTTTTGTAGGCAAAAGCCCAGGACCGGCCGCAGGCAAGTTAGGCAAGTTGGTTTTGAAAGGAGTCACTTTTCCCCAAGAAGCCAAAATCAAGAGACCACTTGGCAGGTGTCATTTTGTAGGGCGCGTTTGGGCCTCCGATGGCAGCCAGGTTTGGAGGAGGGGGCAGCTTTGGTCTGGGAGAAATTCTTGTCCTTATGGAATTTTTGTAGGCAAAAGCCCAGGACGGGCCGCAGGCAAGTTAGGCAAGTTGGCTATGAAAGGAGGCACTTTTCCCAAAGAAGCCAAACTCAAGAGCCCACTTGGCAGATGTCATTTTGTAGGGCGCGTTTGGGCCTCCGATGGCAGCCAGGTTTGGAGGAGGGGGCAGCTTTGGTCTGGGAGAAATCCTCGTCCTTCTGGAATTTTTGTAGGCAAAAGCCCAGGACGTGCCGCAGGCAAGTTGGCTTTGAAAGGAGGCACTTCCACCCAAGAAGCCAAACTCAAGAGCCCACTTGGCAGATGTCATTTTGTAGGGCGCGTTTGGGCCTCCGATGGCAGCCAGGTTTGGAGGAGGGGGCAGCTTTGGTCTGGGAGAAATCCTCGTCCTTCTGGAATTTTTGTAGGCAAAAGCCCTGCATGGGCCGCAGGCAAGTTGACTCCGAAAGGAGGCACTTTTCCCCAGGAAGCCAAACTCAAGAACCCTCAAAGCAGGTGTCATTTTGTGGGGCGCGTTTGGGCCTCCGATGGCAGCCAGGTTTGGAGGAGGGGGCAGCTTTGGTCTGGGAGAAATCCTCGTCCTTATGGAATTTTTGTAGGCAAAAGCCCAGGACTGGCTAGTTAGGCAAGTTGGCTTTGAAAGGAGGCACTTTCCCCCAAGAAGCCAAACTCAAGAGCCCACTTGGCAGATGTCATTTTGTAGGGCGCGTTTGGGCCTCCGATGGCAGCCAGGTTTGGAGGAGGGGGCAGCTTTGGTCTGGGAGAAATCCTCGTCCTTCTGGAATTTTTGTAGGCAAAAGCCCAGGACGGGCCGCAGGCAAGTTGGCTTTGAAAGGAGGCACTTCCACCCAAGAAGCCAAACTCAAGAGCCCACTTGGCAGATGTCATTTTGTAGGGCGCGTTTGGGCCTCCGATGGCAGCCAGGTTTGGAGGAGGGGGCAGCTTTGGTCTGGGAGAAATCCTCGTCCTTATGGAATTTTTGTAGCCTAAAGCCCTGCATGGGCCGCAGGCAAGTTGACTCCGAAAGGAGGCACTTTTCCCCAAGAAGCCAAACTCAAGAGCCCACTTGGCAGATGTCATTTTGTAGGGGCACGTTTGGACCTCCAATGGCAGCCAGGTTTGGAGGAGGGGGCAGCTTTGGTCTGGGAGGAATCCTCGTCCTTATGGAAATTTTGTAGCAAAAGCCCGGGACGGGACGCAGGCAAGTTGGTTTTGAAAGGAGGCACTTTTCCCCAAGAAGCCAAACTCAAGAGCCCACTTGGCAGGTGTCATTTTGTAGGGCGCGTTTGGGCCTCCGATGGCAGCCAGGTTTGGAGGAGGGGGCAGCTTTGGTCTGGGAGAAATTCTTGTCCTTATGGAATTTTTGTTGGCAAAAGCCCAGGACGGTCCGCAGGCAAGTTAGGCAAGTTGGCTATGAAAGGAGGCACTTTTCCCCAAGAAGCCAAACTCAAGAGCCCACTTGGCAGATGTCATTTTGTAGGGCGCGTTTGGGCCTCCGATGGCAGCCAGGTTTGGAGGAGGGGGCAGCTTTGGTCTGGGAGAAATTCTTGTCCTTATGGAATTTTTGTTGGCAAAAGCCCAGGACGGTCCGCAGGCAAGTTAGGCAAGTTGGCTATGAAAGGAGTCACTTTTCCCCAAGAAGCCAAACTCAAGAGCCCACTTGGCAGATGTCATTTTGTAGGGCGCGTTTGGGCCTCCGATGGCAGCCAGGTTTGGAGGAGGGGGCAGCTTTGGTCTGGGAGGAATCCTCGTCCTTATGGAATTTTTGTAGCAAAATTCCGGGACGGGAAGCAGGCAAGTTGGTTTTTAAAGGAGTCACTTTTCCCCAAGAAGCCAAACTCAAGAGCCCACAATGCAGATGTCATTTTGTAGGGCGTGTTTGGGCCTCCGATGGCAGCCAGGTTTGGAGGAGGGGGCAGCTTTGGTCTGGGAGAAATCCTCGTCCTTATGGAATTTTTGTAGTCTAAAGCCCAGCACGGGCCGCAGGCAAGTTAGGCAAGTTGGCTCCGAAAGGAGGCACTTTTCCCCAAGAAGCCAAACTCAAGAGCCCACTTGGCAGATGTCATTTTGTAGGGCGCGTTTGGGCCTCTGATGGCAGCCAGGTTTGGAGGAGGGGGCAGCTTTGGTCTGGGAGGAATCCTCGTCCTTATGGAATTTTTGTAGTCTAAAGCCCAGCACGGGCCGCAGGCTAGTTAGGCAAGTTGGCTTTGAAAGGAGGCACTTTTCCCCAAGAAGCCAAAATCAAGAGACCACTTGGCAGGTGTCATTTTGTAGGGCGCGTTTGGGCCTCCGATGGCAGCCAGGTTTGGAGGAGGGGGCAGCTTTGGTCTGGGAGAAATCCTCGTCCTTATGGAATTTTTGTTGGCAAAAGCCCAGGACGGTCCGCAGGCAAGTTAGGCAAGTTGGCTATGAAAGGAGGCACTTTTCCCAAAGAAGCCAAACTCAAGAGCCCACTTGGCAGATGTCATTTTGTAGGGCGCGTTTGGGCCTCCGATGGCAGCCAGGTTTGGAGGAGGGGGCAGCTTTGGTCTGGGAGAAATCCTCGTCCTTCTGGAATTTTTGTAGGCAAAAGCCCAGGACAGGCTAGTTAGGCAAGTTGGCTTTGAAAGGAGGCACTTTCCCCCAAGAAGCCAAACTCAAGAGCCCACTTGGCAGATGTCATTTTGTAGGGCGCGTTTGGGCCTCCGATGGCAGCCAGGTTTGGAGGAGGGGGCAGCTTTGGTCTGGGAGAAATCCTCGTCCTTCTGGAATTTTTGTCGGCAAAAGCCCAGGACGGGCCGCAGGCAAGTTGGCTTTGAAAGGAGGCACTTCCACCCAAGAAGCCAAACTCAAGAGCCCACTTGGCAGATGTCATTTTGTAGGGCGCGTTTGGGCCTCCGATGGCAGCCAGGTTTGGAGGAGGGGGCAGCTTTGGTCTGGGAGAAATCCTCGTCCTTATGGAATTTTTGTAGCCTAAAGCCCTGCATGGGCCGCAGGCAAGTTGACTCCGAAAGGAGGCACTTTTCCCCAGGAAGCCAAACTCAAGAGCCCACTTGGCAGATGTCATTTTGTAGGGGCACGTTTGGACCTCCAATGGCAGCCAGGTTTGGAGGAGGGGGCAGCTTTGGTCTGGGAGGAATCCTCGTCCTTATGGAAATTTTGTAGCAAAAGCCCGGGACGGGTCGCAGGCAAGTTGGTTTTGAAAGGAGGCACTTTTCCCCAAGAAGCCAAACTCAAGAGCCCACTTGGCAGGTGTCATTTTGTAGGGCGCGTTTGGGCCTCCGATGGCAGCCAGGTTTGGAGGAGGGGGCAGCTTTGGTCTGGGAGAAATTCTTGTCCTTATGGAATTTTTGTTGGCAAAAGCCCAGGACGGTCCGCAGGCAAGTTAGGCAAGTTGGCTATGAAAGGAGGCACTTTTCCCAAAGAAGCCAAACTCAAGAGCCCACTTGGCAGATGTCATTTTGTAGGGCGCGTTTGGGCCTCCGATGGCAGCCAGGTTTGGAGGAGGGGGCAGCTTTGGTCTGGGAGAAATCCTCGTCCTTCTGGAATTTTTGTAGGCAAAAGCCCTGCATGGGCCGCAGGCAAGTTGGCTTTGAAAGGAGGCACTTCCACCCAAGAAGCCAAACTCAAGAGCCCACTTGGCAGATGTCATTTTGTAGGGCGCGTTTGGGCCTCCGATGGCAGCCAGGTTTGGAGGAGGGGGCAGCTTTGGTCTGGGAGAAATCCTCGTCCTTATGGAATTTTTGTAGCCAAAAGCCCTGCATGGGCCGCAGGCAAGTTGACTCCGAAAGGAGGCACTTTTCCCCAGGAAGCCAAACTCAAGAGCCCACTTGGCAGATGTCATTTTGTAGGGCGTGTTTGGACCTCCGATGGCAGCCAGGTTTGGAGGAGGGGGCAGCTTTGGTCTGGGAGGAATCCTCGTCCTTATGGAATTTTTGTAGCAAAAGCCCGGGACGGGACGCAGGCAAGTTGGTTTTGAAAGGAGGCACTTTTCCCCAAGAAGCCAAACTCAAGAACCCACAATGCAGGTGTCATTTTGTAGGGCGCGTTTGGGCCTCCGATGGCAGCCAGGTTTGGAGGAGGGGGCAGCTTTGGTCTGGGAGAAATCCTCGTCCTTCTGGAATTATTGTAGGCAAAAGCCCTGCATGGGCCGCAGGCATGTTGGCTTTGAAAGGAGGCACTTCCACCCAAGAAGCCAAACTCAAGAGCCCACTTGGCAGATGTCATTTTGTAGGGCGCGTTTGGGCCTCCGATGGCAGCCAGGTTTGGAGGAGGGGGCAGCTTTGGTCTGGGAGAAATCCTCGTCCTTCTGGAATTTTTGTAGGCAAAAGCCCTGCATGGGCCGCAGGCAAGTTGACTCCGAAAGGAGGCACTTTTCCCCAGGAAGCCAAACTCAAGAACCCTCAAAGCAGGTGTCATTTTGTGGGGCGCGTTTGGGCCTCCGATGGCAGCCAGGTTTGGAGGAGGGGGCAGCTTTGGTCTGGGAGAAATTCTTGTCCTTATGGAATTTTTGGAGGCAAAAGCCCAGGACGGGCCGCAGGCAAGTTAGGCAAGTTGGCTCCGAAAGGAGGCACTTTTCCCCAAGAAGCCAAACTCAAGAGCCCACTTGGCAGGTGTCATTTTGTGGGGCGCGTTTGGGCCTCTGATAGCAGCCAGGTTTGGAGGAGGGGGCAGCTTTGGTCTGGGAGAAATCCTAGTCCTTATGGAATTTTTGTAGTCTAAAGCCCAGCACGGGCCGCAGTCTAGTTAGGCAAGTTGGCTTTGAAAGGAGGCACTTTCCCCCAAGAAGCCAAACTCAAGAGCCCACTTGGCAGATGTCATTTTCTAGGGCGCGTTTGGGCCTCCGATGGCAGCCAGGTTTGGAGGAGGGGGCAGCTTTGGTCTGGGAGAAATCCTCGTCCTTCTGGAATTTTTGTAGGCAAAAGCCCTGCATGGGCCGCAGGCAAGTTGACTCCGAAAGGAGGCACTTTTCCCCAGGAAGCCAAACTCAAGAGCCCACTTGGCAGATGTCATTTTGTAGGGCGTGTTTGGACCTCCGATGGCAGCCAGGTTTGGAGGAGGGGGCAGCTTTGTTCTGGGAGGAATCCTCGTCCTTATGGAATTTTTGTAGCAAAAGCCCGGGACGGGACGCAGGCAAGTTGGTTTTGAAAGGAGGCACTTTTCCCCAAGAAGCCAAACTCAAGAGCCCACTTGGCAGGTGTCATTTTGTAGGGCGCGTTTGGGCCTCCGATGGCAGCCAGGTTTGGAGGAGGGGGCAGCTTTGGTCTGGGAGAAATCCTCGTCCTTATGGAATTTTTGGAGGCAAAAGCCCAGCACGGGCCGCAGGCAAGTTGGCTTTGAAAGGAGGCACTTCCACCCAAGAAGCCAAACTCAAGAGCCCACTTGGCAGATGTCATTTTGTAGGGCGCGTTTGGGCCTCCGATGGCAGCCAGGTTTGGAGGAGGGGGCAGCTTTGGTCTGGGAGAAATCCTCGTCCTTATGGAATTTTTGTAGGCAAAAGCCCTGCATGGGCCGCAGGCAAGTTGACTCCGAAAGGAGGCACTTTTCCCCAAGAAGCCAAACTCAAGAGCCCACTTGGCAGATGTCATTTTGTAGGGCGCGTTTGGGCCTCCGATGGCAGCCAGGTTTGGAGGAGGGGGCAGCTTTGGTCTGGGAGAAATTCTTGTCCTTCTGGAATTTTTGTTGGCAAAAGCCCAGGACGGTCCGCAGGCAAGTTAGGCAAGTTGGCTATGAAAGGAGGCACTTTTCCCCAAGAAGCCAAACTCAAGAACCCACAATGCAGATGTCATTTTGTAGGGCGCGTTTGGGCCTCCGATGGCAGCCAGGTTTGGAGGAGGGGGCAGCTTTGGTCTGGGAGAAATCCTCGTCCTTATGGAATTTTTGTAGGCAAAAGCCCTGCATGGGCCGCCGGCAAGTTGACTCCGAAAGGGGGCACTTTTCCCCAAGAAGCCAAACTCAAGAGCCCGCTTGGCAGATGTCCTTTTGTAGGGCGCGTTTGGGCCTCCGATGGCAGCCAGGTTTGGCGGAGGGGGCAGCTTTGGTCTGGGAGGAATCCTCGTCCTTATGGAATTTTTGTAGCAAAAGCCGGGGACGGGACGCAGGCAAGTTGGTTTTGAAAGGAGGCACTTTTCCCCAAGAAGCCAAACTCAAGAACCCACAATGCAGGTGTCATTTTGTAGGGCGCGTTTGGGCCTCCGATGGCAGCCAGGTTTGGAGGAGGGGGCAGCTTTGGTCTGGGAGAAATCCTCGTCCTTCTGGAATTTTTGTAGGCAAAAGCCCAGGACGTGCCGCAGGCAAGTTGGCTTTGAAAGGAGGCACTTCCACCCAAGAAGCCAAACTCAAGAGCCCACTTGGCAGATGTCATTTTGTAGGGCGCGTTTGGGCCTCCGATGGCAGCCAGGTTTGGAGGAGGGGGCAGCTTTGGTCTGGGAGAAAT
The DNA here is from genome assembly GCF_963662255.1 of Cinclus cinclus. NCBI lineage: Eukaryota > Metazoa > Chordata > Aves > Passeriformes > Cinclidae > Cinclus > Cinclus cinclus. The sequence goes on along the minus strand of NC_085068.1, from coordinate 9,539,642 downwards.
CCTCGTCCTTCTGGAATTTTTGTAGGCAAAAGCCCTGCATGGGCCGCAGGCAAGTTGACTCCGAAAGGAGGCACTTTTCCCCAGGAAGCCAAACTCAAGAAACCTCAAATCAGGTGTTATTTTGTGGGGCGCGTTTGGGCCTCCGATGGCAGCCAGGTTTGGAGGAGGGGGCAGCCTTGGTCTGGGAGAAATTCTTGTCCTTATGGAATTTTTGGAGGCAAAAGCCCAGGACGGGCCGCAGGCAAGTTAGGCAAGTTGGCTCCGAAAGGAGGCACTTTTCCCCAAGAAGCCAAACTCAAGAGCCCACTTGGCAGATGTCATTTTGTGGGGCGCGTTTGGGCCTCTGATGGCAGCCAGGTTTGGAGGAGGGGGCAGCTTTGGTCTGGGAGAAATCCTCGTCCTTATGGAATTTTCGTAGTCTAAAGCCCAGCACGGGCCGCAGTCTAGTTAGGCAAGTTGGCTTTGAAAGGAGGCACTTTTCCCCAAGAAGCCAAACTCAAGAGCCCACTTGGCAGATGTCATTTTGTAGGGCGCGTTTGGGCCTCCGATGGCAGCCAGGTTTGGAGGAGGGGGCAGCTTTGGTCTGGGAGAAATTCTTGTCCTTATGGAATTTTTGTTGTCAAAAGCCCAGGACGGTCCGCAGGCAAGTTAGGCAAGTTGGCTATGAAAGGAGGCACTTTTCCCCAAGAAGCCAAACTCAAGAGCCCACTTGGCAGATGTCATTTTGTAGGGCGCGTTTGGGCCTCCGATGGCAGCCAGGTTTGGAGGAGGGGGCAGCTTTGGTCTGGGAGAAATTCTTGTCCTTATGGAATTTTTGTTGTCAAAAGCCCAGGACGGTCCGCAGGCAAGTTAGGCAAGTTGGCTATGAAAGGAGGCACTTTTCCCCAAGAAGCCAAACTCAAGAACCCACAATGCAGATGTCATTTTGTAGGGCGCGTTTGGGCCTCCGATGGCAGCCAGGTTTGGAGGAGGGGGCAGCTTTGGTCTGGGAGAAATCCTCGTCCTTATGGAATTTTTGTAGGCAAAAGCCCAGCACGGGCCGCAGGCTAGTTAGGCAAGTTGGCTCCGAAAGGAGGCAATTTTCCCCAAGAAGCCAAACTCAAGAGCCCACTTGGCAGGTGTCATTTTGTAGGGCGCGTTTGGGCCTCCGATGGCAGCCAGGTTTGGAGGAGGGGGCAGCTTTGGTCTGGGAGAAATCCTCGTCCTTATGGAATTTTTGTAGGCAAAAGCCCTGCATGGGCCGCCGGCAAGTTGACTCCGAAAGGGGGCACTTTTCCCCAAGAAGCCAAACTCAAGAGCCCGCTTGGCAGATGTCCTTTTGTAGGGCGCGTTTGGGCCTCCGATGGCAGGCAGGTTTGGCGGAGGGGGCAGCTTTGGTCTGGGAGGAATCCTCGTCCTTATGGAATTTTTGTAGCAAAAGTCCGAGACGGGATGCAGGCAAGTTGGTTTTGAAAGGAGTCACTTTTCCCCAAGAAGCCAAACTCAAGAGCCCACTTGGCAGATGTCATTTTGTAGGGCGCGTTTGGGCCTCCGATGGCAGCCAGGTTTGGAGGAGGGGGCAGCTTTGGTCTGGGAGAAATCCTCGTCCTTATGGAATTTTTGGAGGCAAAAGCCCAGGACGGGCCGCAGGCAAGTTAGGCAAGTTGGCTCCGAAAGGAGGCACTTTTCCCCAAGAAGCCAAACTCAAGAGCCCACTTGGCAGATGGCATTTTGTGGGGCGCGTTTGGGCCTCTGATGGCAGCCAGGTTTGGAGGAGGGGGCAGCTTTGTTCTGGGAGAAATCCTCGTCATTATGGAATTTTTGTAGTCTAAAGCCCAGCACGGGCCGCAGGCTAGTTAGGCAAGTTGGCTTTGAAAGGAGGCACTTTTCCCCAAGAAGCCAAACTCAAGAGCCCACTTGGCAGATGTCATTTTGTAGGGCGCGTTTGGGCCTCCGATGGCAGCCAGGTTTGGAGGAGGGGGCAGCTTTGGTCTGGGAGAAATCCTCGTCCTTATGGAATTTTTGTAGGCAAAAGCCCAGGACGGGCCGCAGGCAAGTTGGCTTTGAAAGGAGGCACTTCCACCCAAGAAGCCAAACTCAAGAGCCCTACTTGGCAGATGTCATTTTTTAGGGCACGTTTGGGCCTCCGATGGCAGCCAGGTTTGGAGGAGGGGGCAGCTTTGGTCTGGGAGAAATCCTCGTCCTTCTGGAATTTTTGTAGTCTAAAGCCCAGCACGGGCCGCAGGCTAGTTAGGCAAGTTGGCTTTGAAAGCAGGCACTTTTCCGCAAGAAGCCAAACTCAAGAGCCCACTTGGCAGGTGTCATTTTGTAGGGCGCGTTTGGGCCTCCGATGGCAGCCAGGTTTGGAGGAGGGGGCAGCTTTGGTCTGGGAGAAATCCTCGTCCTTATGGAATTTTTGTAGGCAAAAGCCCAGCACGGGCCGCAGGCCAGTTAGGCAAGTTGGCTTTGAAAGGAGGCACTTTCCCCCAAGAAGCCAAACTCAAGAGCCCACTTGGCAGGTGTCATTTTGTGGGGCGCGTTTGGGCCTCCGATGGCAGCCAGGTTTGGAGGAGGGGGCAGCTTTGGTCTGGGAGAAATCCTCGTCCTTATGGAATTTTTGTAGGCAAAAGCCCTGCATGGGCCGCAGGCAAGTTGACTCCGAAAGGAGGCACTTTTCCCCAGGAAGCCAAACTCAAGAGCCCACTTGGCAGATGTCATTTTGTAGGGCGCGTTTGGGCCTCCGATGGCAGCCAGGTTTGGAGGAGGGGGCAGCTTTGGTCTGGGAGAAATCCTCGTCCTTATGGAATTTTTGTAGGCAAAAGCCCTGCATGGGCCGCAGGCAAGTTGACTCCGAAAGGAGGCACTTTTCCCCAGGAAGCCAAACTCAAGAACCCTCAAAGCAGGTGTCATTTTGTGGGGCGCGTTTGGGCCTCCGATGGCAGCCAGGTTTGGAGGAGGGTGCAGCTTTGGTCTGGGAGAAATCCTCGTCCTTCTGGAATTTTTGGAGGCAAAAGCCCAGGACGGGCCGCAGGCAAGTTAGGCAAGTTGGCTCCGAAAGGAGGCACTTTTCCCCAAGAAGCCAAACTCAAGAGCCCACTTGGCAGATGTCATTTTGTGGGGCGCGTTTGGGCCTCTGATGGCAGCCAGGTTTGGAGGAGGGGGCAGCTTTGGTCTGGGAGAAATCCTCGTCCTTATGGAATTTTTGTAGTCTAAAGCCCAGCACGGGCCGCAGGCTAGTTAGGCAAGTTGGCTTTGAAAGGAGGCACTTTCCCCCAAGAAGCCAAACTCAAGAGCCCACTTGGCAGATGTCATTTTGTAGGGCGCGTTTGGGCCTCCGATGGCAGCCAGGTTTGGAGGAGGGGGCAGCTTTGGTCTGGGAGAAATCCTCGTCCTTATGGAATTTTTGTAGGCAAAAGCCCAGGACGGGCCGCAGGCAAGTTGGCTTTGAAAGGAGGCACTTCCACCCAAGAAGCCAAACTCAAGAGCCCACTTGGCAGATGTCATTTTGTAGGGCGCGTTTGGGCCTCCGATGGCAGCCAGGTTTGGAGGAGGGGGCAGCTTTGGTCTGGGAGAAATCCTCGTCCTTATGGAATTTTTGGAGGCAAAAGCCCTGCATGGGCCGCAGGCAAGTTGACTCCGAAAGGAGGCACTTTTCCCCAAGAAGCCAAACTCAAGAGCCCACTTGGCAGATGTCATTTTGAGGGGCGCGTTTGGGCCTCTGATGGCAGCCAGGTTTGGAGGAGGGGGCAGCTTTGGTCTGGGAGAAATCCTCGTCCTTATGGAATTTTTGTAGTCTAAAGCCCAGCACGGGCCGCAGGCTAGTTAGGCATGTTGGATTTGAAAGGAGGCACTTACCCCCAAGAAGCCAAACTCAAGAGCCCACTTGGCAGATGTCATTTTGTAGGGCGCGTTTGGGCCTCTGATGGCAGCCAGGTTTGGAGGAGGGGGCAGCTTTGGTCTGGGAGATATCCTCGTCCTTATGGAATTTTTGTAGCCAAAAGCCCTGCATGGGCCGCAGGCAAGTTGACTCCGAACAGAGGCACTTTTCCCCAAGAAGCCAAACTCAAGAGCCCACTTGGCAGATGTCATTTTGTAGGGCGCGTTTGGGCCTCCGATGGCAGCCAGGTTTGGAGGAGGGGGCAGCTTTGGTCTGGGAGAAATTCTTGTCCTTATGGAATTTTTGTTGGCAAAAGCCCAGGACGGTCCGCAGGCAAGTTAGGCAAGTTGGCTATGAAAGGAGGCACTTTTCCCCAAGAAGCCAAACTCAAGAGCCCACTTGGCAGGTGTCATTTTGTAGGGCGCGTTTGGGCCTCCGATGGCAGCCAGGTTTGGAGGAGGGGGCAGCTTTGGTCTGGGAGAAATCCTCGTCCTTATGGAATTTTTGGAGGCAAAAGCCCTGCATGGGCCGCCGGCAAGTTGACTCCGAAAGGGGGCACTTTTCCCCAAGAAGCCAAACTCAAGAGCCCGCTTGGCAGATGTCCTTTTGTAGGGCGCGTTTGGGCCTCCGATGGCAGCCAGGTTTGGCGGAGGGGGCAGCTTTGGTCTGGGAGGAATCCTCGTCCTTATGGAATTTTTGTAGCAAAAGTCCGAGACGGGATGCAGGCAAGTTGGTTTTGAAAGGAGTCACTTTTCCCCAAGAAGCCAAACTCAAGAGCCCACTTGGCAGATGTCATTTTGTGGGGCGCGTTTGGACCTCCGATGGCAGCCAGGTTTGGAGGAGGGGGCAGCTTTGGTCTGGGAGGAATCCTCGTCCTTATGGAATTTTTGTAGCAAAAGCCCGGGACGGGACGCAGGCAAGTTGGTTTTGAAAGGAGGCACTTTTCCCCAAGAAGCCAAACTCAAGAACCCACAATGCAGGTGTCATTTTGTAGGGCACGTTTGGGCCTCCGATGGCAGCCAGGTTTGGAGGAGGGGGCAGCTTTGGTCTGGGAGAAATCCTCGTCCTTATGGAATTTTTGTAGGCAAAAGCCCAGGACGGGCCGCAGGCAAGTTGGCTTTGAAAGGAGGCACTTCCACCAAAGAAGCCAAACTCAAGAGCCCACTTGGCAGATGTCATTTTGTAGGGCGCGTTTGGGCCTCCGATGGCAGCCAGGTTTGGAGGAGGGGGCAGCTTTGGTCTGGGAGAAATCCTCGTCCTTATGGAATTTTCGTAGTCTAAAGCCCAGCACGGGCCGCAGTCTAGTTAGGCAAGTTGGATTTGAAAGGAGGCACTTACCCCCAAGAAGCCAAACTCAAGAGCCCACTTGGCAGATGTCATTTTGTAGGGCGCGTTTGGGCCTCTGATGGCAGCCAGGTTTGGAGGAGGGGGCAGCTTTGGTCTGGGAGATATCCTCGTCCTTATGGAATTTTTGTAGCCAAAAGCCCTGCATGGGCCGCCGGCAAGTTGACTCCGAAAGGAGGCACTTTTCCCCAAGAAGCCAAACTCAAGAGCCCACTTGGCAGATGTCATTTTGTAGGGCGCGTTTGGGCCTCCGATGGCAGCCAGGTTTGGAGGAGGGGGCAGCTTTGGTCTGGGAGAAATTCTTGTCCTTATGGAATTTTTGTTGGCAAAAGCCCAGGACGGTCCGCAGGCAGGTTAGGCAAGTTGGCTATGAAAGGAGGCACTTTTCCCCAAGAAGCCAAACTCAAGAGCCCACTTGGCAGGTGTCATTTTGTAGGGCGCGTTTGGGCCTCCGATGGCAGCCAGGTTTGGAGGAGGGGGCAGCTTTGGTCTGGGAGAAATCCTCGTCCTTATGGAATTTTTGGAGGCAAAAGCCCTGCATGGGCCGCCGGCAAGTTGACTCCGAAAGGGGGCACTTTTCCCCAAGAAGCCAAACTCAAGAGCCCGCTTGGCAGATGTCCTTTTGTAGGGCGCGTTTGGGCCTCCGATGGCAGCCAGGTTTGGCGGAGGGGGCAGCTTTGGTCTGGGAGGAATCCTCGTCCTTATGGAATTTTTGTAGCAAAAGTCCGAGACGGGATGCAGGCAAGTTGGTTTTGAAAGGAGTCACTTTTCCCCAAGAAGCCAAACTCAAGAGCCCACTTGGCAGATGTCATTTTGTGGGGCGCGTTTGGACCTCCGATGGCAGCCAGGTTTGGAGGAGGGGGCAGCTTTGGTCTGGGAGGAATCCTCGTCCTTATGGAATTTTTGTAGCAAAAGCCCGGGACGGGACGCAGGCAAGTTGGTTTTGAAAGGAGGCACTTTTCCCCAAGAAGCCAAACTCAAGAACCCTCAATGCAGGTGTCATTTTGTGGGGCACGTTTGGGCCTCCGATGGCAGCCAGGTTTGGAGGAGGGGGCAGCTTTGGTCTGGGAGAAATCCTCGTCATTCTGGAATTTTTGTAGGCAAAAGCCCAGGACGTGCCGCAGGCAAGTTGGCTTTGAAAGGAGGCACTTCAACCCAAGAAGCCAAACTCAAGAGCCCACTTGGCAGATGTCATTTTGTAGGGCGCGTTTGGGCCTCCGATGGCAGCCAGGTTTGGAGGAGGGGGCAGCTTTGGTCTGGGAGAAATCCTCGTCCTTATGGAATTTTTGTAGGCAAAAGCCCAGGACGGGCCGCAGGCAAGTTGGCTTTGAAAGGAGGCACTTCCACCCAAGAAGCCAAACTCAAGAGCCCACTTGGCAGATGTCATTTTGTAGGGCGCGTTTGGGCCTCCGATGGCAGCCAGGTTTGGCGGAGGGGGCAGCTTTGGTCTGGGAGAAATCCTCGTCCTTCTGGAATTTTTGTAGGCAAAAGCCCAGGACGTGCCGCAGGCAAGTTGACTCCGAAAGGAGGCACTTTTCCCCAAGAAGCCAAACTCAAGAGCCCACTTGGCAGATGTCATTTTGTAGGGCGCGTTTGGGCCTCCGATGGCAGCCAGGTTTGGAGGAGGGGGCAGCTTTGGTCTGGGAGAAATTCTTGTCCTTATGGAATTTTTGTTGCAAAAGCCCAGGACGGGCCGCAGGCAAGTTAGGCAAGTTGGCTATGAAAGGAGGCACTTTTCCCCAAGAAGCCAAACTCAAGAACCCACAATGCAGATGTCATTTTGTAGGGCGCGTTTGGGCCTCCGATGGCAGCCAGGTTTGGAGGAGGGGGCAGCTTTGGTCTGGGAGAAATCCTCGTCCTTATGGAATTTTTGTAGGCAAAAGCCCAGCACGGGCCACAGGCTAGTTAGGCAAGTTGGCTCCGAAAGGAGGCACTTTTCCCCAAGAAGCCAAACTCAAGAGCCCACTTGGGAGGCGTCATTTTGTAGGGCGCGTTTGGGCCTCCGATGGCAGCCAGGTTTGGAGGAGGGTGCAGCTTTGGTCTGGGAGAAATCCTCGTCCTTATGGAATTTTTGTAGGCAAAAGCCCTGCATGGGCCGCCGGCAAGTTGACTCCGAAAGGGGGCACTTTTCCCCAAGAAGCCAAACTCAAGAGCCCGCTTGGCAGATGTCCTTTTGTAGGGCGCGTTTGGGCCTCCGATGGCAGCCAGGTTTGGCGGAGGGGGCAGCTTTGGTCTGGGAGGAATCCTCGTCCTTATGGAATTTTTGGAGGCAAAAGTCCGAGATGGGATGCAGGCAAGTTGGTTTTGAAAGGAGTCACTTTTCCCCAAGAAGCCAAACTCAAGAGCCCACTTGGCAGATGTCATTTTGTAGGGCGCGTTTGGGCCTCCAATGGCAGCCAGGTTTGGAGGAGGGGGCAGCTTTGGTCTGGGAGAAATCCTCGTCCTTATGGAATTTTTGGAGGCAAAAGCCCAGGACGGGCCGCAGGCAAGTTAGGCAAGTTGGCTCCGAAAGGAGGCACTTTTCCCCAAGAAGCCAAACTCAAGAGCCCACTTGGCAGATGTCATTTTGTGGGGCGCGTTTGGACCTCCGATGGCAGCCAGGTTTGGAGGAGGGGGCAGCTTTGGTCTGGGAGGAATCCTCGTCCTTATGGAATTTTTGTAGCAAAAGCCCAGGACGGGACGCAGGCAAGTTGGTTTTGAAAGGAGGCACTTTTCCCCAAGAAGCCAAACTCAAGAACCCACAATGCAGGTGTCATTTTCTAGGGCGCGTTTGGGCCTCCGATGGCAGCCAGGTTTGGAGGAGGGGGCAGCTTTGGTCTGGGAGAAATCCTCGTCCTTCTGGAATTTTTGTAGGCAAAAGCCCAGGACGTGCCGCAGGCAAGTTGGCTTTGAAAGGAGGCACTTCCACCCAAGAAGCCAAACTCAAGAGCCCACTTGGCAGATGTCATTTTGTAGGGCGCGTTTGGGCCTCCGATGGCAGCCAGGTTTGGAGGAGGGGGCAGCTTTGGTCTGGGAGAAATCCTCGTCCTTATGGAATATTTGTAGGCAAAAGCCCTGCATGGGCCGCAGGCAAGTTGACTCCGAAAGGAGGCACTTTTCCCCAGGAAGCCAAACTCAAGAGCCCACTTGGCAGGTGTCATTTTGTAGGGCACGTTTGGGCCTCCGATGGCAGCCAGGTTTGGAGGAGGGGGCAGCTTTGGTCTGGGAGAAATCCTCGTCCTTCTGGAATTTTTGTAGGCAAAAACCCAGGACGTGCCGCAGGCAAGTTGGCTTTGAAAGGAGGCACTTCCACCCAAGAAGCCAAACTCAAGAACCCACAATGCAGATGTCATTTTGTAGGGCGCGTTTGGGCCTCCAATGGCAGCCAGGTTTGGAGGAGGGGGCAGCTTTGGTCTGGGAGAAATCCTCGTCCTTATGGAATTTTTGTAGGCTAAAGCCCAGCACGGGCCGCAGGCTAGTTAGGCAAGTTGGCTCCGAAAGGAGTCACTTTTCCCCAAGAAGCCAAACTCAAGAGCCCACTTGGCAGATGTCATTTTGTAGGGCGCGTTTGGGCCTCCGATGGCAGCCAGGTTTGGAGGAGGGGGCAGCTTTGGTCTGGGAGAAATCCTCGTCCTTATGGAATTTTTGTAGCAAAAGTCCGAGACGGGATGCAGGCAAATTGGTTTTGAAAGGAGTCACTTTTCCCCAAGAAGACAAACTCAAGAGCCCACTTGGCAGATGTCATTTTGTAGGGCGCGTTTGGGCCTCCGATGGCAGCCAGGTTTGGAGGAGGGGGCAGCTTTGGTCTGGGAGAAATCCTCGTCCTTATGGAATTTTTGTAGCAAAAGTCCGGGACGGGAAGCAGGCAAGTTGGTTTTTAAAGGAGTCACTTTTCCCCAAGAAGCCAAACTCAAGAGCCCACTTGGCAGATGTCATTTTGTAGGGCGCGTTTGGGCCTCCGATGTCAGCCAGGTTTGGAGGAGGGGGCAGCTTTGGTCTGGGAGAAATCCTTGTCCTTATGGAATTTTTGGAGGCAAAAGCCCAGGACGGGCCGCAGGCAAGTTAGGCAAGTTGGCTTTGAAAGGAGGCACTTTTCCCCAAGAAGCCAAACTCAAGAGCCCACTTGGCAGGTGTCATTTTGTAGGGCACGTTTGGGGCTCCGATGGCAGCCAGGTTTGGAGGAGGGGGCAGCTTTGGTCTGGGAGAAATCCTCGTCCTTATGGAACTTTTGTAGTCTAAAGCCCAGCACGGGCCGCAGGCTAGTTAGGCAAGTTGGCTCCGAAAGGAGGCACTTTCCCCCAAGAAGCCAAACTCAAGAGCCCACTTGGCAGATGTCATTTTGTAGGGCGCGTTTGGGCCTCCGATGGCAGCCAGGTTTGGAGGAGGGGGCAGCTTTGGTCTGGGAGGAATCCTCGTCCTTATGGAATTTTTGTAGCAAATGTCCGGTACGGGAAGCAGGCAAGTTGGTTTTTAAAGGAGTCACTTTTCCCCAAGAAGCCAAACTCAAGAGCCCACTTGGCAGATGTCATTTTGTAGGGCGCGTTTGGGCCTCCGATGTCAGCCAGGTTTGGAGGAGGGGGCAGCTTTGGTCTGGGAGGAATCCTTGTCCTTATGGAATTTTTGTAGGCAAAAGCCCAGGACGGTCCGCAGGCAAGTTGGCTTTGAAAGGAGGCATTTCCACCCAAGAAGCCAAACTCACGAGCCCACTTGGCAGATGTCATTTTGTAGGGCCCGTTTGGGCCTCCGATGGCAGCCAGGTTTGGAGGAGGGGGCAGCTTTGGTCTGGGAGGAATCCTCGTCCTTATGGAATTTTTGTAGCCAAAAGCCCTGCATGGGCCGCAGGCAAGTTGACTCCGAAAGGAGGCACTTTTCCCCAAGAAGCCAAACTCAAGAGCCCACTTGGCAGATGTCATTTTGTAGGGCGCGTTTGGGCCTCCGATGGCAGCCAGGTTTGGAGGAGGGGGCAGCTTTGGTCTGGGAGAAATTCTTGTCCTTATGGAATTTTTGTTGGCAAAAGCCCGGGACGGTCCGCAGGCAAGTTAGTCAAGTTGGCTATGAAAGGAGGCACTTTTCCCCAAGAAGCCAAACTCAAGAACCCACAATGCAGATGTCATTTTGTAGGGCGCGTTTGGGCCTCCGATGGCAGCCAGGTTTGGAGGAGGGGGCAGCTTTGGTCTGGGAGAAATCCTCGTCCTTATGGAATTTTTGTAGGCAAAAGCCCAGCACGGGCCGCAGGCTAGTTAGGCAAGTTGGCTCCGAAAGGAGGCACTTTTCCCCAAGAAGCCAAACTCAAGAGCCCACTTGGCAGGTGTCATTTTGTAGGGCGCGTTTGGGCCTCCGATGGCAGCCAGGTTTGGAGGAGGGGGCAGCTTTGGTCTGGGAGAAATCCTCGTCCTTATGGAATTTTTGTAGGCAAAAGCCCTGCATGGGCCGCCGGCAAGTTGACTCCGAAAGGGGGCACTTTTCCCCAAGAAGCCAAACTCAAGAGCCCGCTTGGCAGATGTCCTTTTGTAGGGCGCGTTTGGGCCTCCGATGGCAGCCAGGTTTGGCGGAGGGGGCAGCTTTGGTCTGGGAGGAATCCTCGTCCTTATGGAATTTTTGTAGCAAAAGTCCGAGACGGGATGCAGGCAAGTTGGTTTTGAAAGGAGTCACTTTTCCCCAAGAAGCCAAACTCAAGAGCCCACTTGGCAGATGTGATTTTGTGGGGCGCGTTTGGGCCTCTGATGGCAGCAAGGTTTGGAGGAGGGGGCAGCTTTGGTCTGGGAGAAATCCTCGTCCTTATGGAATTTTTGTAGTCTAAAGCCCAGGACGGGCCGCAGGCTAGTTAGGCAAGTTGGCTTTGAAAGGAGGCACTTTTCCCACAAGAAGCCAAACTCAAGAGCCCACTTGGCAGATGTCATTTTGTAGGGCGCGTTTGGGCCTCCGATGGCAGCCAGGTTTGGAGGAGGGGGCAGCTTTGGTCTGGGAGAAATCCTCGTCCTTATGGAATTTTTGTAGGCAAAAGCCCAGGACGGGCCGCAGGCAAGTTGGCTTTGAAAGGAGGCACTTCCACCCAAGAAGCCAAACTCAAGAGCCCACTTGGCAGATGTCATTTTTTAGGGCACGTTTGGGCCTCCGATGGCAGCCAGGTTTGGAGGAGGGGGCAGCTTTGGTCTGGGAGAAATCCTCGTCCTTCTGGAATTTTTGTAGGCAAAAGCCCTGCATTGGCCGCCGGCAAGTTGACTCCGAAAGGAGGCACTTTTCCCCAAGAAGCCAAACTGAAGAGCCCACTTGGCAGATGTCATTTTGTAGGGCGCGTTTGGGCCTCCGATGGCAGCCAGGTTTGGAGGAGGGGGCAGCTTTGGTCTGGGAGGAATCCTCGTCCTTATGGAATTTTTGTAGCAAATGTCCGGTACGGGAAGCAGGCAAGTTGGTTTTTAAAGGAGTCACTTTTCCCCAAGAAGCCAAACTCAAGAGCCCACTTGGCAGGTGTCATTTTGTAGGGCGCGTTTGGGCCTCCGATGTCAGCCAGGTTTGGAGGAGGGGGCAGCTTTGGTCTGGGAGGAATCCTCGTCCTTATGGAATTTTTGTAGGCAAAAGCCCAGGACGGGCCGCAGGCAAGTTAGGCAAGTTGGCTTTGAAAGGAGGCACTTTTCCCCAAGAAGCCAAACTCAAGAGCCCACTTGGCAGGTGTCATTTTGTAGGGCACGTTTGGGCCTCCGATGGCAGCCAGGTTTGGAGGAGGGGGCAGCTTTGGTCTGGGAGAAATCCTTGTCCTTCTGGAATTTTTGTAGTCTAAAGCCCAGCACGGGCCGCAGGCTAGTTAGGCAAGTTGGCTTTGAAAGGAGGCACTTTCCCCCAAGAAGCCAAACTCAAGAGCCCACTTGGCAGATGTCATTTTGTAGGGCGCGTTTGGGCCTCCGATGGCAGCCAGGTTTGGAGGAGGGGGCAGCTTTGGTCTGGGAGAAATCCTCGTCCTTATGGAATTTTTGTAGGCAAAAGCCCTGCATGGGCCGCCGGCAAGTTGACTCCGAAAGGAGGCACTTTTCCCCAGAAAGCCAAACTCAAGAGGCCACTTGGCAGATGTCATTTTGTAGGGCGCGTTTGGGCCTCCGATGGCAGCCAGGTTTGGAGGAGGGGGCAGCTTTGGTCTGGGAGAAATCCTCGTCCTTCTGGAATTTTTGTAGGCAAAAGCCCTGCATGGGCCGCAGGCAATTTGACTCCGAAAGGAGGCACTTTTCCCCAGGAAGCCAAACTCAAGAACCCTCAAAGCAGGTGTCATTTTGTGGGGCGCATTTGGGCCTCCGATGGCAGCCAGGTTTGGAGGAGGGGGCAGCTTTGGTCTGGGAGAAATTCGTGTCCTTATGGAATTTTTGGAGGCAAAAGCCCAGGACGGGCCGCAGGCAAGTTAGGCAAGTTGGCTCCGAAAGGAGGCACTTTTCCCCAAGAAGCCAAACTCAAGAGCCCACTTGGCAGAAGTCATTTTGTAGGGCACGTTTGGGCCTCCGATGGCAGCCAGGTTTGGAGGAGGGGGCAGCTTTGGTCTGGGAGAAATCCTCGTCCTTATGGAATTTTTGTTGGCAAAAGCCCAGGACGGGCCGCAGGCTAGTTAGGCAAGTTGGCTCCGAAAGGAGGCACTTTTCCCCAAGAAGCCAAACTCAGGAGCACACTTGGCAGGTGTCATTTTGTAGGGCGCGTTTGGGCCTCCGATGGCAGCCAGGTTTGGAGGAGGGGGCAGCTTTGGTCTGGGAGAAATCCTCGTCCTTATGGAATTTTTGTAGGCAAAAGCCCTGCATGGGCCGCCGGCAAGTTGACTCCGAAAGGGGTCACTTTTCCCCAAGAAGCCAAACTCAAGAGCCCACTTGGCAGATGTCATTTTGTAGGGCGCGTTTGGGCCTCCGATGGCAGCCAGGTTTGGAGGAGGGGGCAGCTTTGGTCTGGGAGGAATCCTCGTCCTTATGGAATTTTTGTAGCAAAAGTCCGGGACGGGAAGCAGGCAAGTTGGTTTTTAAAGGAGTCACTTTTCCCCAAGAAGCCAAACTCAAGAGCCCACTTGGCAGATGTCATTTTGTAGGGCGCGTTTGGGCCTCCGATGGCAGCCAGGTTTGGAGGAGGGGGCAGCTTTGGTCTGGGAGAAATCCTTGTCCTTATGGAATTTTTGTAGGCACAAGCCCAGGACGGGCCGCAGGCAAGTTAGGCAAGTTGGCTTTGAAAGGAGGCACTTTTCCGCAAGAAGCCAAACTCAAGAGCCCACTTGGCAGGTGTCATTTTGTAGGGCACGTTTGGGCCTCCGATGGCAGCCAGGTTTGGAGGAGGGGGCAGCTTTGGTCTGGGAGAAATCCTCGTCCTTCTGGAATTTTTGTAGTCTAAAGCCCAGCACGGGCCGCAGGCTAGTTAGGCAAGTTGGCTCCGAAAGGAGGCACTTTTCCCCAAGAAGCCAAACTCAAGAGCCCACTTGGCAGGTGTCATTTTGTAGGGCGCGTTTGGGCCTCCGATGGCAGCCAGGTTTGGAGGAGGGGGCAGCTTTGGTCTGGGAGAAATCCTCGTCCTTATGGAATTTTTGTAGGCAAAAGCCCTGCATGGGCCGCCGGCAAGTTGACTCCGAAAGGGGGCACTTTTCCCCAAGAAGCCAAACTCAAGAGCCCACTTGGCAGATGTCATTTTGTAGGGCGCGTTTGGGCCTCCGATGGCAGCCAGGTTTGGAGGAGGGGGCAGCTTTGGTCTGGGAGGAATCCTCGTCCTTATGGAATTTTTGTAGCAAAAGCCCGGGACGTGAAGCAGGCAAGTTGGTTTTTAAAGGAGTCACTTTTCCCCAAGAAGCCAAACTCAAGAGCCCACTTGGCAGATGTCATTTTGTAGGGCGCGTTTGGGCCTCCGATGGCAGCCAGGTTTGGAGGAGGGGGCAGCTTTGGTCTGGGAGAAATCCTCGTCCTTATGGAATTTTTGTAGGCACAAGCCCAGGACGGGCCGCAGGCAAGTTAGGCAAGTTGGCTTTGAAAGGAGGCACTTTTCCCCAAGAAGCCAAACTCAAGAGCCCACTTGGCAGGTGTCATTTTGTAGGGCACGTTTGGGCCTCCGATGGCAGCCAGGTTTGGAGGAGGGGGCAGCTTTGGTCTGGGAGAAATCCTCGTCCTTCTGGAATTTTTGTAGTCTAAAGCCCAGCACGGGCCGCAGGCTAGTTAGGCAAGTTGGCTTTGAAAGCAGGCACTTTTCCGCAAGAAGCCAAACTCAAGAGCCCACTTGGCAGATGTCATTTTGTAGGGCGCGTTTGGGCCTCCGATGGCAGCCAGGTTTGGAGGAGGGGGCAGCTTTCTTCTGGGAGAAATCCTCGTCCTTATGGAATTTTTGTAGGCAAAAGCCCAGGACGGGACGCAGGCAAGTTGGCTTTGAAAGGAGGCACTTCCACCCATGAAGCCAAACTCAAGAGCCCACTTGGCAGGTGTCATTTTGTAGGGCACGTTTCGGCCTCCGATGGCAGCCAGGTTTGGAGGAGGGGGCAGCTTTGGTCTGGGAGAAATCCTCGTCCTTATGGAATTTTTGTAGGCAAAAGCCCTGCATGGGCCGCAGGCAAGTTGACTCCGAAAGGAGGCACTTTTCCCCAGGAAGCCAAACTCAAGAACCCACTTGGCAGATGTCATTTTGTGGGGCGCGTTTGGGCCTCCGATGGCAGCCAGGTTTGGAGGAGGGGGCAGCTTTGGTCTGGGAGAAATCCTCGTCCTTATGGAATTTTTGGAGGCAAAAGCCCAGGACGGGCCGCAGGCAAGTTAGGCAAGTTGGCTCCGAAAGGAGGCACTTTTCCCCAAGAAGCCAAACTCAAGAGCCCACATGGCAGATGTCATTTTGTGGGGCGCGTTTGGGCCTCTGATGGCAGCCAGGTTTGGAGGAGGGGGCAGCTTTGGTCTGGGAGAAATCCTCGTCCTTATGGAATTTTTGTAGGCAAAAGCCCTGCATGGGCCGCAGGCAAGTTGACTCCGAAAGGAGGCACTTTTCCCCAAGAAGCCAAACTCAAGAGCCCACTTGGGAGGTGTCATTTTGTAGGGCGCGTTTGGGCCTCCGATGGCAGCCAGGTTTGGAGGAGGGGGCAGCTTTGGTCTGGGAGAAATCCTCGTCCTTCTGGAATTTTTGTAGGCAAAAGCCCAGCACGGGCCGCAGTCTAGTTAGGCAAGTTGGCTCCGAAAGGAGGCACTTTTCCCCAAGAAGCCAAACTCAAGAGCCCACTTGGCAGGTGTCATTTTGTAGGGCGCGTTTGGGCCTCCGATGGCAGCCAGGTTTGGAGGAGGGGCAGCTTTCGTCTGGGAGAAATCCTCGTCCGTATGGAATTTTTGTAGGCAAAAGCCCAGGACGGGCCGCAGGCAAGTTGACTCCGAAAGGAGGCACTTTTCCCCAAGAAGCCAAACTCAAGAGCCCACTTGGCAGATGTCATTTTGTAGGGCGCGTTTGGGCCTCCGATGGCAGCCAGGTTTGGCGGAGGGGGCAGCTTTGGTCTGGGAGGAATCCTCGTCCTTATGGAATTTTTGTAGGCAAAAGCCCAGGACGGGCCGCAGGCAAGTTGACTCCGAAAGGATGCACTTTTCCCCAAGAAGCCAAACTCAAGAGCCCACTTGGCAGATGTCATTTTGTAGGGCGCGTTTGGGCCTCCGATGGCAGCCAGGTTTGGAGGAGGGGGCAGCTTTGGTCTGGGAGAAATTCTTGTCCTTATGGAATTTTTGTTGGCAAAAG
>NC_085068.1:9481265-9486265 GCF_963662255.1 Cinclus cinclus | reverse complement strand
AACGCTGAGCCAACCCCAATACTAACCCTAATCCTAACCCTAACCCTAACCCTAAACCTAGGCCTAACCCTAACCCTAACCCTAACCTTAGGCCTAACCCTAACACTAACCCTAACCCTAACCCTAGGCCTAACCCTAACCCTAACCCTAACCCTAACACTAGGACTAAACCTAACCCTAACCCTAACCCTAAACCTAACCCTAAACCTAACCCTAACCCTAACCCTAATCCTAACCCTAACACTAACCCTAACCCTAAACCAACCTAACTCTAACCCTAACCCTAATCCTAATCACCTTAACCCTAACCCTAAACCTAGTCCTAACCCTAACCCTAGGATTAACCCTAACCCTAACCCTAACCCTAACCAAAACCTAACTCTAAACCTTACCCTAACCCTAACCCTAACCCTAACCCTAACCCTAGCCCTAACCCTAACCCTAAGCCAACCCCAATCCTAACCCTAACCCTAACCCTAACCCTAGGCCGAACCCTAACCCTAACCCTAACCCTAGGACTAACCCTAACCCTAACCCTAACCCTAACCCTAACCAAACCCTAACCCTAACCCTAGGACTAACCCTAACCCTAACCCTAGCCCGAACGCTAAGCCAACACCAATACTAACCCTAACCCTAACCCTAACCCTAACCCTAACACTAACCAAACCCTAACCCTAACCCTAATCCTAATCACCTTAACCCTAACCCTAAACCTAGTCCTAACCCTAACCCTAGGATTAACCCTAACCCTAACCCTAACCCTAACCAAAACCTAACTCTAAACCTAACCCTAACCCTAACCCTAACCCTAACCCTAACCCTAAAGCTAGCCCTAACCCTAACCCTAAGCCAACCCCAATCCTAACCCTAACCCTAACCCTAACCCTAGGCCGAACCCTAACCCTAACCCTAACCCTAGGACTAACCCTAACCCTAACCCTAACCCTAACCCTAACCCTAACCAAACCCTAACCCTAACCCTAGGCCTAACCCTAACCCTAACCCTAACCCTAACCCTAACCCTAAACCTAGGACTAACCCTAACCCTAGCCCTAGCCCGAACGCTAAGCCAACCCCAATACTAACCCTAATCCTAACCCTAAACCTAACCCTAACCCTAGGCCTAACCCTAACACTAACCCTAACCCTAACCCTAGGCCTAACCCTAACCCTAACCCTAACCCTAACCTTAACACTAGGACTAACCCTAACCCTAACCCTAACCCTAACCCTAACCCTAACCCTAACCCTAACCCTAAACCTAACCCTAACCCTAACCCTAACCCTAACCCTAACACTAACCCTAACCCTAAACCAACCTAACTCTAACCCTAACCCTAATCCTAATCACCTTAACCCTAACCCTAAACCTAGTCCTAAGCCTAACCCTAGGATTAACCCTAACCCTAACCCTAACCCTAACCAAAACCTAACTCTAAACCTAACCCTAACCCTAACCCTAACCCTAAACCTAACCCTAACCCTAGCCCTAACCCTAACCCTAAGCCAACCCCAATCCTAACCCTAACCCTAACCCTAACCCTAGGCCGAACCCTAACCCTAACCCTAACCCTAGGACTAACCCTAACCCTAACCCTAACCCTAACCCTAACCCTAACCCTAACCCTAACCCTAATGGACTAACCCTAACCCTAACCGTAACCCTAACCCTAACCCTAACCAAACCCTAACCCTAAACCTAGTCCTAACCCTAACCCTAACCCTAACCCTAACCCTAACCCTAACCCTAACCCTAGGACTAACCCTAACCCTAACCCTAACCCTAACCCTAGGCCTAACCCTAACCCTAACCCTAGGACTAACACTAATCCTAAACCTAACTCTAACCCTAACCCTAACCCTAACCCTAACCCTAAACATAACACTTAACCCTAACCCTAACCCTAACCCTAGGCCCAAACCTAACCCTAACCCTAACCCTAACCCTAACCCTAACCCTAACCGTAGGCCTAACCCTAACCCTAAACCTAGGCCTAACCCTAACCCTAGGATTAACCCTAACCCTAACCCTAACCCTAACCCTAACCCTAACCATAACACTTAACCCTAACCCTAACCCTAACCCTAGACCCAACCCTAACCCTAACCCTAATCCTAACCCTAGGCCTAACCCTAACCCTAACCCTAACCCTAGGCCTAACCCTAACACTAACCCTAACCCTAACCCTAGGCCTAACCCTAACCCTAACCCTAACCCTAACACTAGGACTAAACCTAACCCTAACCCTAACCCTAAACCTAACCCTAAACCTAACCCTAACCCTAACCCTAATCCTAACCCTATCACTAACCCTAATCCTAAACCAACCTAACTCTAACCCTAACCCTAATCCTAATCACCTTAACCCTAACCCTAAACCTAGTCCTAACCCTAACCCTAGGATTAACCCTAACCCTAACCCTAACCCTTACGAAAACCTAACTCTAAACCTTACCCTAACCCTAACCCTAACCCTAACCCTAACCCTAACCCTAACCCTAACCCTAACCCTAGCCCTAACCCTAACCCTAAGCCAACCCCAATCCTAACCCTAACCCTAACCCTAACCCTAGGCCGAACCCTAACCCTAACCCTAACCCTAGGACTAACCCTAACCCTAACCCTAACCCTAACCCTAACCAAACCCTAACCCTAACCCTAGGACTAACCCTAACCCTAACCCTAGCCCGAACGCTAAGCCAACCCCAATACTAACCCTAACCCTAACCCTAACCCTAACCCTAACCCTAACCCTAACCCTAACCAAACCCTAACCCTAACCCTAATCCTAATCACCTTAACCCTAACCCTAAACCTAGTCCTAACCCTAACCCTAGGATTAACCCTAACCCTAACCCTAACCCTAACCAAAACCTAACTCTAAACCTAACCCTAACCCTAACCCTAACCCTAACCCTAGCCCTAACCCTAACCCTAAGCCAACCCCAATCCTAACCTTAACCCTAACCCTAACCCTAGGCCGAACCCCAACCCTAACCCTAACCCTAGGACTAACCCTAACCCTAAACCTAACCCTAACCCTAACCAAACCCTAACCCTAACCCTAGGCCTAACCCTAACCCTAACCCTAACCCTAACCCTAACCCTAAACCTAGGACTAACCCTAACCCTAGCCCTAGCCCGAACGCTAAGCCAACCCCAATACTAACCCTAATCCTAACCCTAAACCTAACCCTAACCCTAGGCCTAACCCTAACACTAACCCTAACCCTAACCCTAGGCCTAACCCTAACCCTAACCCTAACCCTAACCCTAACCCTAAACCTAACCCTAACCCTAACCCTAACCCTAAACCAACCTAACTCTAACCCTAACCCTAATCCTAATCACCTTAACCCTAACCCTAAACCTAGTCCTAACCCTAACCCTAGGATTAACCCTAACCCTAACCCTAACCCTAACCAAAACCTAACTCTAAACCTAACCCTAACCCTAACCCTAACCCTAACCCTAGCCCTAACCCTAACCCTAAGCCAACCCCAATCCTAACCCTAACCCTAACCCTAACCCTAACCCTAGGCCGAACCCTAACCCTAACCCTAACCCTAGGACTAACCCTAACCCTAACCCTAACCCTAACCCTAACCCTAACCCTAATGGACTAACCCTAACCCTAACCGTAACCCTAACCCTAACCCTAACCAAACCCTAACCCTAAACCTAGTCCTAACCCTAACCCTAACCCTAACCCTAACCCTAACCCTAACCCTAGGCCTAACCCTAACCCTAACCCTAGGACTAACCCTAACCCTAACCCTAACCCTAACCCTAGGCCTAACCCTAACCCTAACCCTAGGACTAACACTAATCCTAAACCTAACTCTAACCCTAACCCTAACCCTAACCCTAACCCTAACCATAACACTTAACCCTAACCCTAACCCTAACCCTAGGCCCAAACCTAACCCTAACCCTAACCCTAGGCCTAACCCTAACCCTAACCCTAACCCTAAACCTAGGACTAACCCTAACCCTAACCCTAGCCCGAACGCTAAGCCAACCCCAATACTAACCCTAACCCTAACCCTAACCCTAGGCCTAACCCTAACCCTAACCCTAACCCTAGGACTAACCCTAACCCTAACCCTAACCCTAACCCTAAACTTAACCCTAGGCCTAACCCTAACCCTAACCCTAACCCTAGGACTAACACTAACCCTAACCCTAAGCCTAACCCTAAGCCAACCTCAATCCTAACCCTAACCCTAACCCTAACCCTAAACCTAACCCTAACCCTAACCCCAATCCTAACTCTAACTCTAACCCTAACCCTAACCCTAACCCTAACCCTAACCCTAACCCTAACCCTAACCCTAACCGTAGGCCTAACCCTAACCTTAACCCTAAACCTAGGCCTAACCCTAACCCTAGAATTAACCCTAACCCTAACCCTAACCCTAACCCTAACCCTAACCCTAACCATAACACTTAACCCTAACCCTAACCCTAACCCTAGGCCCAACCCTAACCCTAACCCTAACACTAACCCTAGGCCTAACCCTAAACCTAACCCTAGGCCTAACCCTAACCCTAACCCTAGGACTAACACTAATCCTAAACCTAACTCTAACCCTAACCCTAACCCTAACCCTAACCATAACACTTAACCCTAACCCTAACCCTAACCCTAGGCCCAAACCTAACCCTAACCCTAACCCTAACCCTAACCCTAACCCTAACCCTAACCGTAGGCCTAACCCTAACCCTAAACCTAGGCCTAACCCTAACCCTAGGATTAACCCTAACCCTAACCCTAACCCTAACCCTAACCCTAACCCTAACCCTAACCCTAACCATAACACTTAACCCTAACCCTAACCCTAACCCTAGGCCCAACCCTAACCCTAACCCTAATCCTAACCCTAGGCCTAACCCTAACCCTAACCCTAACCCTAGGCCTAACCCTAACACTAACCCTAACCCTAACCCTAGGCCTAACCCTAACCCTAACCCTAACCCTAACACTAGGACTAAA
>NC_085068.1:9141265-9143765 GCF_963662255.1 Cinclus cinclus | reverse complement strand
CTAACCCTAACCCTAACCCTAACCCTAACCCTAACCCTAAACCGAACCCTAACCCTAACCCTAACCCTAACCCTAACCCTAGGCCTAACCCTAATACTAACCCTAACCCTAACCCTAGGCCTAACCCTAACCCTAACCCGAACCCTAACCCTAACCCTAACCCTAACCCTAGGCCGAACCCTAACCCTAACCCTAAGCTAGGACTAACCCTAACCCTAACCCTAACCCTAACCCTAACCCTAACCCTAGGCCTAACCCTAACCCTAACCCAAACCCTAACCCTAACCCTAACCCTAACCCTAACCCTAGGCCTAACCCTAATACTAACCCTAACCCTAACCCTAGGCCTAACCCTAACCCTAACCCGAACCCTAACCCTAACCCTAACCCTAACCCTAGGCCGAACCCTAACCCTAACCCTAAAGCTAGGACTAACCCTAACCCTAACCCTAACCCTAACCCTAACCCTAACCCTAACCCTAACCCAAACCCTAACCCTAACCCTAACCCTAACCCTAACCCTAACCCTAACCCTAACCCTAACCCTAACCCAAACCCTAACCCTAAACCTAACCCTAACCCAAACCCTAACCCTAAACCTAGGCCTAACCCTAACCCTAACCCTAACCCTAGGCCTAACCCTAACCCTAACCCTAGGACTAACCCTAAGCCTAACCCTAACCCTAACCCTAACCCTAGGCCTAACCCTAACCCTAACCCTAGGACTAAACCTAACCCTAACCCTAACCCTAACCCTAACCCTAGGCCTAACCCTAACCCTAACCCTAGGACTAACACTAACCCTAACCCTAACCCTAACCCTAAGCCAACCTCAATCCTAACCCTAACCCTAACCCTAACCCTAACCCTAACCCTAACACTAACCCTAACCCTAACCCTAACCCTAGGCCTAACCCTAACCCTAACCCTAAACCTAGGCCTAACCCTAACCCTAGGATTAACCCTAACCCTAACCCTAACCCTAACCCAAACCATAACACTTAACCCTAACCCTAACCCTAAAGCTAGGCCCAACCCTAACCCTAACCCTAACCCTAACCCTAGGCCTAACCCTAACCCTAACCCTAACCCTAACCCTAGGCCTAACCCTAACCATAACCCTAGCCCGAACGCTAAGCCAACCCCAATACTAACCCTAACCCTAACCCTAACCCTAACCCTAGGCCTAACCCTAACCCTAACCCTAACCCTAGGCCTAACCCTAATACTAACCCTAACCCTAACCCTAGGCCTAACCCTAACCCTAACCCTAACCCTAACCCTAACCCTAACCCGAACCCTAACCCTAACACTAACCCTAACCCTAGGCCGAACCCTAACCCTAACCCTAAGCTAGGACTAACCCTAACCCTAACCCTAACCCTAACCCTAACCCTAACCCTAACCCTAACCCTAGGCCTAACCCTAACCCTAACCCAAACCCTAACCCTAACCCTAACCCTAACCCTAACCCTAACCCTAACCCTAACCCTAACCCAAACCCTAACCCTAACCCTAACCCTAACCCTAACCCTAACCCAAACCCTAACCCTAACCCTAACCCTAACCCTAACACTAACCCTAACCCTAACCCTAACCCTAGGCCTAACCCTAACCCTAACCCTAACCCTAACCCTAACCCTAACCCTAACCCTAGGACTAACCCTAACCATAACCCTAGCCCGAACGCTAAGCCAACACCAATACTAACCCTAACCCTAACCCTAACCCTAACCCTAGGCCTAACCCTAACCCTAACCCTAACCCTAGGCCTAACCCTAACCCTAACCCTAACCCTAACCCTAGGCCTAACCCTAATACTAACCCTAACCCTAACCCTAGGCCTAACCCTAACCCTAACCCTAACCCTAACCCTAACCCTAACCCTAACCCGAACCCTAACCCTAACCCTAACCCTAACCCTAGGCCGAACCCTAACCCTAACCCTAAGCTAGGACTAACCCTAACCCTAACCCTAACCCTAACCCTAACCCTAACCCTAACCCTAACCCTAACCCTAGGCCTAACCCTAACCCTAACCCTAACCCAAACCCTAACCATAACCCTAACCCTAACCCTAACCCTAACCCTAACCCAAACCCTAACCCTAACCCTAACCCTAACCCTAACCCTAACCCTAACCCTAACCCAAACCCTAACCCTAACCCTAACCCTAACCCTAACCCTAACCCAAACCCTAACCCTAACCCTAACCCCTAACCCTAACCCTAACCCTAACCCTAACACTAACCCTAACCCTAAACCTAACCCTAGGCCGAACCCTAACCCTAACCCTAAGCTGGGACTAACCCTAACCCTAACCCTAACCCTAACCCTAACCCTAGGCCTAACCCTAACCCTAACCCAAACCCTAACCCTAACCCTAACCCTAACCCTAACCCTAACCCTAACCCTAACCCAAACCCTAACCCTAACCCTAGGCCTAACCCTAATACTAACCCTAACCCTAACCCTAGGCCTAAACCTAACCCTAACCCTA